>NW_023995152.1:10000-150057 GCF_015586225.1 Lucilia sericata | reverse complement strand
GACTAGACTATAGACTAGACTATAGACTAGACTATAGACTAGACTATAGACTAGACTATAGACTAGACTATAGACTAGACTATAGACTAGACTATAGACTAGACTATAGACTAGACTATAGACTAGACATAGACTAGACTAAACTAGACTATAGACTAGACTATAGACTAGACTATAGACTAGACTATAGACTAGACTATAGACTAGACTATAGACTAGACTATAGACTAGACTATAGATTAGACACATCCTAGAGAAAAATATTCATTTGGGAATAAACAAAGATATGTGTATTTGTAGAAGGAATGTTAGTCGTGAAGTTTACTTTTTCTGTTATTCTATGTTAAATTTCAAATGGTTCAAATTTAAATATTAAACTCCCCTGGTTTTTACTATATTAAAAATGCTGTATGCATTTAATCTATGCTAATGAAAGAAATGTGTATATGAAAACACTTTTTCTATTACTAAAAATTTCATTTAAACAAAAAAATACTATTTCTTTTTATATGTATCTATGTTAATAACTTGTGATTTTTTATTAAATGCTACTTACAGATGAAAATCCAGCTGCCATGCAAAAGAGTGGAGCGAGCAGTATTCATTACAAATACAGTAAAACATTGTTGATGCCTTTGGTTTGCGCCACAATTGTTGTTGCGTTGCAGCAGCTACAGCCTCTATATTAAACATAATATGTGGCCATAAAGGGCAGAAGATAGAAGTGGAAGGGTAGGAGAAAAAGTTTGTGATGATGACGGTTACTGGTTGTCATCAACAATAAGAATAGCAACAACATTGGTAATAAGAAGAAAATCTTGTATTATGTTAACTTGCCTATGCTGTCATGTGATCTCTAAAAATATGCTGGAAGGCATAATAGATTTAATACGACTACAACTACTACGACTGCAGCTTTTACATAACAATCTGCCATCTCGAAATATTCACATACACATTGCCACATACAACATACAACTTATGCAAAGTGTGTTTATTATGTTGTTGTCTACAGGACTAATGTTGTTTCTGTTGCTTTTGTTTTTGATGATATCGTTGTTTGTATAAATTGCACGAGTAGTGCAAGTGATGTCATAACTTTTAGGTTTGCTGTTACATGTATCAGTAGCAGTACTTCCAAGTCTATTACTGCCACTGATAATGATGGTGGTGATATGGCTGTTTCTGTTGCTGGTTGACGACTTAAAGACAGTTAATGTGCCAACATTGAAACGTGTCTTTACATTAACAAAAGAATATCCCAAGAATATGATACAAGTGTGTTTCAAGCATAGATATTTATAAAGCAGAAGAGTAAAAATACACAAAACCTACTACTTAGAAAACTTTTATTTATATAAAGACATGATAACAGGCAACACCATCTTACTTTAGGTATTTAGATTCAAACTTTTAGAAATGGTTATGTTTAAGACTTCTGTTGTTGTTATTTTTCTTTAGCATTTAGTTTCTAAATTATTTTTGCTGCACAATTGCTGCTGCTGACATCATTATTATCAGAATAATTGATGATGAGGATGCGATGGTATTAAAAAAAACAGGGTATTATTATAATGTTATTGCATTTATTTTCCATCAGAAACATAAGTATCAGTAACAGCAAAATTTAAAAATCACAACAGCAACAACATTGTCATTATCATTAACATCACCGTTATCATAAGCATGAACAGCTACATTCTGCAATAGAATGAAAAGTTAATCCTTTAAAAGAAAATTTTTTTTAATAATTTTCTATTCGGTTTTTATACCCTCCACCACCATCAGTGGTGATAGAGGGTATATATAACTTTGTCATTCCGTGTGTAACACCAAGAAATATTCATCTGATATCCAACAAAGTATATATATTCTGGGTCCTTATCAAATTCTGAGTCGATTTAGCTATGTCCGTCTGCCCGTCTGTCTGTGTAAACACGCTCACGATAAAACGAAGCAATAGAGTTAAATAAATTCACCCAAAATGTTCCTCATTTTCCTAAGTTGTTTGGTATTGCAAATGGGCAAAATCGGTTCACACCGGGAAAAGTTATGAATCAAAATTTAAAAACAACCTCGGAAAAAAATAAGCATTTTTTACACATTCTGATTGTAGTTTTCTCGAAAACTATGCAAGATAATTCCATGGAAATCACCGTTTCTGCACCAAGATCTTGATCCCTGCTGAAAATCGGTCCCAATTTCATATACCTCCCATACAAAAGTACATATTCCCGGAAAATGGGTTTTTTGTAATAACTTCCGCCACAATGTCGATATCTTCACAAAATTTTACAAATTAAAAATCTTATGTCAATAGAATTCTTTCAGAGGAAAAATTTTATGGATCGGTCCATAATTGGACATAGCTCCCATACAAGGTCCCCTACCGAAAATCACTTAACGCGCATAACTCATTACTAAATTAAGATGTCCATATAAAATTTGGTATAAGTATTGCCCATATGCATAGAAATATTACTGTGAAAGTTTTTTCCGATTGGTCCATAATTGGTCATAGCTCCCATACAAGGTCCCCTCCCGAAAATCACTTAAACGCGCATAACTCATTACTAAATAAAGATATCCATATAAAATTTGGTACAAGTATTGTCAATATGCATAGAAATATTACTGTGAAATTTTTTCTGATCGGCCTATAATTGGTCATAGCTCCCATACAAGGTTCCTCGCGAAAATCACTTAAACGCGCATTACTCATTACTGAATTAAGATATCCATATACATTTGGTACAAGTATTACTCATATGCACAGAAATATTACTGTGAAATTTTTTTCCGATCGGTCCATAATTGGTCATAGCTCCCATACAAGGTCCCCTCCCGAAAATCACTTAAACGCGCATAACTCATTACTAAATTAAGATATCCATATAAAATTTGGTATAAGTATTGCCCATATGCATAGAAATATTACTGTGAAAGTTTTTTTCCGATCGGTCCATAATTGGTCATAGCTCCCATAAAAGGTCCCCTCCCGAAAATCACTTAAACGCGCATAACTCATTACTAATTAAGATATCCATATAAAATTTGGTATAAATTAAGATATCCATATAAAATTTGGTATAAGTATTGTCCCTTTCAGAAAAACACTTAAAGGCACATAACTCATTACCAAATAATGATATAAATAAATACTATTTTTGTTCATAAATACTATTTTGTAATGCAAAAGCAATTAATGTTATTTTAAAATTTTTTCACGATCGGTCTATTTTTGGCCATATCTCTCATACTAGGTCCTGTCTCTAAAAGCGCTTTAACCGTATTTAACTATTTGCATTATCAATTTTGTAAAACAAAATTATATATATATATGTATGTGTTTTGAAAATCCTTAAATCTTTCACACACATGCATACATGCAAATACTAGATATCGCTAAAGCATATCTTAGGGCGCTATAAAAATTTAAAAGAAAGTGGCGTTTCTAATGTTCAATAAATCTTGGAATTGTAGTAGATTTAAGCTGTTTAAATCTTGGGATTTTTCTATTTATGACATGAGAAAACTTATTTCTACAAATATTTTATTAATTAGAAATGTATTAATACAAAAGTTGCTGGTGGAGGGTATTTAAGATTCGGCTCAGCCGAATATAGCACTCTAACTTGTTCAATATGGTTTTGTATTAGCTTTAAATGGTCTGATCAATCATATTAAGCATATTTTTTTAAGGGCCACTACATAAAGTAAATTTAAAGACTATAATTGATTTGTAAATATTAAGAAAGATAAAACTATCAAATCGAATATAACTTTTACATCATTTTCTGAAGGTCAAATGAGGCTTGATCCATACGAAAATCGACTGCATCATTTATGTGGACTTTGTTCTTATATGCCAAATTTTATAAACTTATATTTAAAATTGTGACCTGTAGTTTTCTTCGAATGTTTACATGGATGGACAGATGGACATAGCTCAACCGAAGGTGGGTGTATGACCAATATTACATACTGAGTACAATGCTGTATTACAATCCTTACTAAAGCGTTGTAGGTTATATAAAGATGTATTAAATATTGAGCTTTTTATTCCAGTTTTTTTTTTTTAATTTTTTATTCAGAAATTAAGTGTTATTTAGGAATTACTGTTTTATATCCAGAAATGATATTACAAAGTTTAGCGAATGACAGCGTTCGCTTCAGAAAATTACTCTTTCATGATAACTACATTAAAAAATGTCAGTATAGTGATGATATTTAATATAAAATAGGTTTTATAACTACGTACATTTAAGTAATACTCGTTTAAGTAATACTCTTAAAATCTCCCTATAATAGTTAACAAAAACGAAACTCCATAGATTTGCATCGTCCGCAAATAAATGGAGATTATTTGTAAGCTTATGTGAGAACGAACCACTTCTGAATTGAAATTGTTCTTGCAATTCTTTCACAATTTAAAGGGATATATGTATATGATCTTCAGAACATTTGAAAAGGTTCTTGTTACTCCAATTTTGTTTGATAGAACCTAAAAAATAACTCTTTATACTTTTTTGGCGTTATATTAAATCGGCGGTCTAAATCAACAAGCCAATATCAAAACCTAAATTTATGGTAATTCAACCGACACTGTTCAAATGTGTGTGTGCTTCCGCGGCAGATGTCGTATTCGATTGTATTTTTATTTGAACTAAAACTACTACAGTGGTGTAGGATATCGTCCTGTATTATTACAACATAAGTAGTCATATGTAAATGCATTACCTTTTGTCATTTTTAAAAATGTTAGTCGTTGCATGCAAATGTTGTTTATCAACAAAAGAATAACAGAAAAAGATGATATAAATACTTATGTTCATAGTGAACTTATTCACATTTGAATTCCTTTTGCACTGAAAGCAACACAACCTGATAAAGTTGAATAAAACATGAGAGCGAAAAAGACGAGTAACCCAGCAAAAACAAAGGTAATGCCTTGTTCATACTCAATAATATACTTTTCAAAGACGACTTTATACTAAATGCATTTCATTGAAATAGAATTACTCCATGGAAGTACTGAAAAAAAAAACTTCAGAAAATATGATTTTATCACAGGCTTGTAATAGGAGTGATATCCCTTTATTTGAGTCGAAATGCACAACTTCTGAAGTCATTCTTAAAAAGTAATTTTTAATAAAAGTTGCTGATGGAGGTTATTTTAGATTCGGCTCAGCCGAATATAGCACTCTAACTTGTTTTATTTCAATAAATTGTACATTGTGAAATTATACTGACTGCTTTTCATTGACAGCACCTGTACGTATACGTGTTAATGATTTATTGATATTGTAAATGTTAAGTATACGTATTTAGATCAGCACTTAAAATATCTTTTTTTTTAACACTTAAAAAATCGATTTTTTTCAAGTTTTTTTTGCGTTTTTATATGTTCAAAATTTTTGATCTTTATGACAATGGCTACAACTTTGCTTCAGATGTGAGCCTGAGAAAATTTATTTGTGAGTGAAAGCCATATAAAAGAGTAGCGTTACTGACTGACTGATTCATCATCGCACAGCCCAAACGGCTGAACCTAGAATCATGAAATTTTGACAGTTATGTAGATCCAGTAAGGAGGAATTTTTGCAAACTTGTACATTTACGGGTAAAAAGGGGGAAAAACGGGTAAAACAGGTTTTCTTAATTATCTTACACAATATGAGTGATAAAAGAAAAATTTTAAATGGACCTGTATCTACTCTTAAAATGAGCAGATGGGTGTCTGGTACTTTTTTTGATATTCGTACTTTTAAAGGGGTAAAAATGTGTAACAAAGGTGATTTTGGTACCTTTTTGGCTCTTTATAACTTTTGAACTAATTAACATAATAAAATTTTATTAAATATTTCGGATACATCTCGCAAAATTATGAGACACCTGTTTCGTACTTTTGTAAATTTCAGTCCTTTTTGGGTGTAAAAGGGAGAAAACTTAGCACATTAAGAAAACTTTTTCGGTTTATTGAATTATTCCTATTAAATTATGGACTAACACTGTAATATTTATTGTAATAAAATTTTTGCTATTTCACTGGGGAAAAAAGTACCAAAAAGGGGAAAAACTGGAAATTTAATTTTATTCAAACTCATTGAGCCAATTTTCATAAAATTTGGAAAAGTAGTTTATTTACTCACACAAAATAAGCTGTTGGTATATTATTTTGGAATTCGAGTACTAAGGCCTATAGGACCAAATTCGAGTAAATTGTTTGGTATTTTCTGTAAGTGGGAACTATTTGGTACTTTTCTTTTCTTCAAATGGTACCTTTTAGATTTTTTATAATGGTTTACCGGAACACACGGTCCTTATTAAATGAGAATTTATTGAGAGAGATTTTTGTACTTTTTCGTTTTTCCGATGGTACTTTCTGATAATTTTACGATATTGAACATAGATATTGAAAATAAAATTTAAAATGTAGGGACCTTAGTGAAGGAGAATCTACTGAAAGGGACATTTGGTACTTTTTCATTCATTAAAATTATATTTTTTGAATTGTATATAATATTGAACACAAATATTACTTTTCTATAATGTGGAAGCTAAATGAATAAAACTAAAAATACAAAATGAATGCGAATTTAATCACGTGATATTGAACGTATAAAACTGAAATATTAAAAAAATGTTTAATCAATTTTAATTTTCTATAAAAGTAAACAAAATTTTGTAGTTAGGGTAGCGAAGCACCCAGGGTATGCTAGTAATGGTAATAATGACAATGGTTTTGTAAGTGGACTAAAAAAGCGAGAGTGATAATTACTTGTATTTAATGATATCGCCATATTAATATGTACAATTGGGTGAAAAGCGGTTTATTAGATGTCGATGTCGCAGATATCGATTCTACAGATTCTGGATTTCAAGAACCTTAACATCACTGTTCTCTAAAATTGTCATATTTGCAATAAAAATCTTTTTACATAATCTCTTTATACTTTCGTAAAAAAAAATGTTTTAAATTAAAGTAAATACAACATAAATTTTAAATGCAAAATATTTCTCCATCTTTACTTGTGTTGCCTTTCCTTTATTAAAAATAACAGCAAATTTCCTTTTCTGCTTTGAAAATTATGCCATTTCCTTTTGAAGTATTTTTTTTTCAACTTTTCACAAACATTTCATTTGCTCGTGAAAGAGTTTTTAAATGTATAAAAAACACTTTTTTCTGGTATATTTGCTTTAATAATTTTTTATATTTTATAAAAAAAAGGTATAAAATGAGAAATCTGTAAATAAATTATATTTAACTTTAAGCAAAAAGAATTATTTTATTTAAATTAAATTAAATGCAAATATAAATCATTTTAAATGTCACACTCAAAAATTAAAAAAAAAAAATAGAACAATTTACTACAGCAAAAGAATAGGAAAAGTTTATAATTGTAATTATATTTAAAAATAAATGTAAAATGTAATATCCGGCTTTAAAATACAATTTTATATTTATATGAGAAAAAAAAAACTAAAAAATCTAGACATTGGAAACAATTTTGCTTTGCTGCATATGTTAAACATTACATAGAAAACATTTAAAGAAAAACTAAATAAATAAATTAAAACTATATATATATAAATTAAATTAAAATTACCTTATATGTGTAGATATATTTAAACTAAACTATAGACTATTTTATAAAAATAGTAATAAATACAGAACAATTAAATAAATTCATAAAATAAAATAATTTTGTTTTTTTAGTTTTTGTAAGTTAACTTATTTACAATGCTCCTAAATAATTAAATGAAATATTTAAAAGTTAAATAAGAATTTAAATCATAAACCCTTAACAAAAGAGCCATCAAATGTCATGTGAAAAAAATAGCAGTTAAAATAAGTAAAAGAAATTAAAAAAAAAAACTGAATTATGAAATTTTTGTTAAAAAAAAAAATCCTTTTGTTTTGTTATTTAAATGCATAAAGAGAATAAACTAAATGTAATTTTTAAAATATTCAAATTTTAAATATAAGAACAATAAATAAATAATTTAAATAGTAATAAATAAAACCAAAAAAGAACTATGTAAAAATTAATAATTAATACACCAGTACTAATATTAAACAAATTAATTAATAAATAAAAAAAAGACACAATAAAATTGAACACAAAAGAACATAATAAAAAATTAGTTTTATTTTAAAGTATAAAGCCAACAAATGAAAACGGTAAGCGGATGAACACAAGCAAAAAAGTACCCACCATCAAACCGTATGCCGTAAAAAGAATGCTCTTCTATAAACATCAGGGTGATATTTGGAATATGGCTTATGTCAATTATGGACCGAGCTCTTTTCAACTAACAAAATATTAATTTTTAAAAACAAAATATTTTTGTTCAATTTTTAAACCGTGAGCGTATGAGTACTTTTCTGAAGAGGACCTTTATATGCGTCAATTATGAACCTTTTACTCATAAAATTTTGTACATAGATTTCGTTTTTTTAATAACCAAAACTCTTTCCTGAAGGGAACCTTTTATAGGGGCTAGGGTAAGTCCTCATTAAATTCGGAATGAAGAATTATGTTCCTAGGTATAAACTTTTTTATGTCGATTTTCATCGCTGTACTAGTAATTTTCTGAATTTTTTTCATCAAATTTTCTAAAGAGGACCTTATATGAGGGGTATGGTCAGTTATTGATCTATCCTCATAACTTTTTGTAGACCGATTTTGGTTCATATAAAACATGTTTACATTGAATATCATCGATGTACTCGCATGTTTATGCCAGTAATTAGCGTTAATGGAATTTTCTAAAGGGGGCTTATATACGGGGTGAATTACCGCCACATTCCGCATGAAATTCGATAGCAATATTAACGTTCGTATAAAAGTTTCTTATGTCGAATTTCATAGCCGTATTTCATATGTAACTCGTATTTTTAAGCCAGATCGTTTAAGTAATTTTCTGAAAGGCACCTTATATGGGGGGTAGGGTCAATTATGGACCGATCCTCAGAAAATTTGGTAGAAAGATTTTGGCTCATATGAAACTTATTCATTTCGAATTTCATCGCTATACTCGAATGTTTAGGCCAGTAATGAGTGTTAAAGTAATTTTATGAAGGGGACCGTATAAGTATGGAGAGTAAGGTCAATTATGGACCGATTCCTCAAAAAATTTGATAGAAAGATTTTGGCTCATATGAAACTTATTTATGTAATTTTGAAGGTCCACATGTATGGGGACTATCCGAAAACGTGGACTGATATTGCTCATTTTCAATACCAAACAATAGGGAATATTTGTGTAAAATTTCAACTGTGTAGCTTCTCCCGTATGGGCCCTATCGTGATTTCAACAGACAGACGGACGGACTGACGAACTTGTGGACGGACATGGCTATATGATCTTAGGATTTAATAAGGATGCAGAACATAAATACATTTATGAGTCTATGACCAATATTTCGATGTTTTACAGACGGAATGACAAAGTCAATATACCCCCATCTTTTTTGATGGTGGGTATAAAAATGTGTAGTCGGGCATGTCTGATCTAATAATACCCTACACCAGTAAGTAGTTTGTAAAAAAATTAGATTATTTATAATAATAAAAAATTTAAGTTTATTTTTCTGCATTCATTCCGAAATGTTTTCACAATTTGCTGCCAAAAAAAAACGTGATTTTTGAAAGAAGGATTTTACGGGGGCAGAGGTAGATATGAGAATATCAGCAGTAATATTTAGACTTATACAAAACTAAGTTCTGTCGAGTTTTGCAGAGATACAATGATATTTAACATAATTATGAGCTCTAGAACCCTATTCGGGGAGTACAGTTGTAAAGGAGCTAGATGAAATAACGGACCCACTTCGACCATTTTCAATAAGCTTCGCCTTAGTAGAAAAGTTTGTGTATCTCGAAAACTGCGAAATGTAGCGTGCGCACAAAACGAACAGAAAGACAGACCCACGGACGGACATAACATCATCGACTAAGAAAGTTATTCCGAGCCGATTGGGGTGTTACGTAAATCAGGACAAATTTCTTCGCCATGGTAGTGGTGTAGAGTATTATTAAAGAATGTCAAAACACAAAATCCATCGATAGATACAAATAATAGTCGGAAGGAACAAGCTCTAAACAATATAGTGTATAATTACACCCTATTAAATTTCAACTATTCCAAACTGTTTTATTGACATTTCATAAAAAAATAATTAATATTTTCTCTTAACTTTTTTCATAAATCCTAAAAAAGTTTTTTAAAAAAACTGAAAAGAACTTGAAACTATAAGTACAAATTATAACTAATAAACAAGTTTATTTTAATTATTATTTTGTTCATAACTTTTTGTACATATACAATAATTATAACTTTTCTATAAAGACAAATTTGTCAACCATTTATTTAGTTGAGGTTAAGTTGAAATTAAGGCAAATTATGGTAAATAAATTTAAAAGTTAACATTAATAAAAGGAGGTATAGGTGAAATGGGTAATCAGATGGTTGATTTTTTTTACATTTATGTAACAATCAAAGATATTAAATTTATGGTTATGTCAACTAAAAAATAAAAGAGAAAATAGAAAGAGATTTAATTACAAACTTTATTACGCTTTACCACCCACACTCAGCATTTTTTATTTTTTCACAATTCATATTATTAGTATTATTATTAAAAGCATAGATATTAGTAGTAAATTGAAAACGAATGACGTCTTCAGAATTATATGAAACTGACATGAGAATATTTCTATATTTGCAGTTTTTTTCTGCTCGTTTAAGTTATACAAAAACACTTTTTTTTTATGGGTTCCATAAATTATAACTGAACTACATCTAAATAGAACTAAACTAGTACTGAACTAGAAACTCATCAAAAATCGTCATAAGAGTTGAAACTAAAATACCCAAACAGTGATAATCTGTGAACACTTTTATACCAACCAAAAATAATTTTTGAGTGAAAACATAAAAGTATATATCTTGGAAACTAAAAGAGATAGAGCCAAAACAATGAACACCTGCTAACTTTTATTTTAAGTCAAAACATAAATCTGTGATCACTTTTATTTCCATCAAAAATTGATTTTTTGAGTGAAAACATAAAAGTCCATTTATCTTGGAAACTAGAAGTAATAAGCCAAAACAATGCTAATCTGTGATCGCTTTTATTTCCCATCAAAAGTCGATTTTTGAGTGAAAACATAAAAGTCATTTATCTTGGAAACTAGAAGAGATAGAGCCAAACCAATGATAATCTGTGATCACTTTTATTTCCCATCAAAAGTTGATTTTTGAGTGAAACATAAAAGTCGATTTATCTTGGAAACTAGAAGAGATAGAGCCAAACCAATGATAATCTGTGATCACTTTTATTTCCCATCAAAAGTCGATTTTTTGAGTGAAAACATAAAAGTCCATTTATCTTGGAAACTAGAAGAGATAGAGCCAAACCAATGATAATCTGTGATCACTTTTATTTCCCATCAAAAGTCGATTTTTTGAGTGAAAACATAAAAGTCCATTTATCTTGGAAACTAGAAGAGATAGAGCCAAACCAATGATAATCTGTGATCACTTTTATTTCCCATCAAAAGTCGATTTTTTGAGTGAAAACATAAAAGTCCATTTATCTTGGAAACTAGAAGAGATAGAGCCAAACCAATGATAATCTGTGATCACTTTTATTTCCCATCAAAAGTCGATTTTTGAGTGAAAACATAAAAGTCCATTTATCTTGGAAACTAGAAGAGATAGAGCCAAACCAATGATAATCTGTGATCACTTTTATTTCCCATCAAAAGTCGATTTTTGAGTGAAAACATAAAAGTCCATTTATCTTGGAAACTAGAAGAGATAGAGCCAAACCAATGATAATCTGTGATCACTTTTATTTCCCATCAAAAGTCGATTTTTGAGTGAAAACATAAAAGTCCATTTATCTTGGAAACTAGAAGAGATAGAGCCAAACCAATGATAATCTGTGATCACTTTTATTTCCCATCAAAAGTCGATTTTTTGAGTGAAAACATAAAAGTCCATTTATCTTGGAAACTAGAAGAGATAGAGCCAAACCAATGATAATCTGTGATCACTTTTATTTCCCATCAAAAGTCGATTTTTGAGTGAAAACATAAAAGTCCATTTATCTTGGAAACTAGAAGAGATAGAGCCAAACCAATGATAATCTGTGATCACTTTTATTTCCCATCAAAAGTCGATTTTTTGAGTGAAAACATAAAAGTCCATTTATCTTGGAAACTAGAAGAGATAGAGCCAAACCAATGATAATCTGTGATCACTTTTATTTCCCATCAAAAGTCGATTTTTTGAGTGAAAACATAAAAGTCCATTTATCTTGGAAACTAGAAGAGATAGAGCCAAACCAATGATAATCTGTGATCACTTTTATTTCCCATCAAAAGTCGATTTTTTGAGTGAAAACATAAAAGTCCATTTATCTTGGAAACTAGAAGAGATAGAGCCAAACCAATGATAATCTGTGATCACTTTTATTTCCCATCAAAAGTCGATTTTTTGAGTGAAAACATAAAAGTCCATTTATCTTGGAAACTAGAAGAGATAGAGCCAAACCAATGATAATCTGTGATCACTTTTATTTCCCATCAAAAGTCGATTTTTTGAGTGAAAACATAAAAGTCCATTTATCTTGGAAACTAGAAGAGATAGAGCCAAACCAATGATAATCTGTGATCACTTTTATTTCCCATCAAAAGTCGATTTTTTGAGTGAAAACATAAAAGTCCATTTATCTTGGAAACTAGAAGAGATAGAGCCAAACCAATGATAATCTGTGATCACTTTATTTCCCATCAAAAGTCGATTTTTTGAGTGAAAACATAAAAGTCATTTATCTTGGAAACTAGAAGAGATAGAGCCAAACCAATGATAATCTGTGATCACTTTTATTTCCCATCAAAAGTCGATTTTTTGAGTGAAAACATAAAAGTCCATTTATCTTGGAAACTAGAAGAGATAGAGCCAAACCAATGATAATCTGTGATCACTTTTATTTCCCATCAAAAGTCGATTTTTTGAGTGAAAACATAAAAGTCCATTTATCTTGGAAACTAGAAGAGATAGAGCCAAACCAATGATAATCTGTGATCACTTTTATTTCCCATCAAAAGTCGATTTTTTGAGTGAAAACATAAAAGTCCATTTATCTTGGAAACTAGAAGAGATAGAGCCAAACCAATGATAATCTGTGATCACTTTTATTTCCCATCAAAAGTCGATTTTTTGAGTGAAAACATAAAAGTCCATTTATCTTGGAAACTAGAAGAGATAGAGCCAAACCAATGATAATCTGTGATCACTTTTATTTCCCATCAAAAGTCGATTTTTTGAGTGAAAACATAAAAGTCCATTTATCTTGGAAACTAGAAGAGATAGAGCCAAACCAATGATAATCTGTGATCACTTTTATTTCCCATCAAAAGTCGATTTTTTGAGTGAAAACATAAAAGTCCATTTATCTTGGAAACTAGAAGAGATAGAGCCAAACCAATGATAATCTGTGATCACTTTTATTTCCCATCAAAAGTCGATTTTTTGAGTGAAAACATAAAAGTCCATTTATCTTGGAAACTAGAAGAGATAGAGCCAAACCAATGATAATCTGTGATCACTTTTATTTCCCATCAAAAGTCGATTTTTTGAGTGAAAACATAAAAGTCCATTTATCTTGGAAACTAGAAGAGATAGAGCCAAACCAATGATAATCTGTGATCACTTTTATTTCCCATCAAAAGTCGATTTTTTGAGTGAAAACATAAAAGTCCATTTATCTTGGAAACTAGAAGAGATAGAGCCAAACCAATGATAATCTGTGATCACTTTTATTTCCCATCAAAAGTCGATTTTTTGAGTGAAAACATAAAAGTCCATTTATCTTGGAAACTAGAAGAGATAGAGCCAAACCAATGATAATCTGTGATCACTTTTATTTCCCATCAAAAGTCGATTTTTTGAGTGAAAACATAAAAGTCCATTTATCTTGGAAACTAGAAGAGATAGAGCCAAACCAATGATAATCTGTGATCACTTTTATTTCCCATCAAAAGTCGATTTTTTGAGTGAAAACATAAAAGTCCATTTATCTTGGAAACTAGAAGAGATAGAGCCAAACCAATGATAATCTGTGATCACTTTTATTTCCCATCAAAAGTCGATTTTTTGAGTGAAAACATAAAAGTCCATTTATCTTGGAAACTAGAAGAGATAGAGCCAAACCAATGATAATCTGTGATCACTTTTATTTCCCATCAAAAGTCGATTTTTTGAGTGAAAACATAAAAGTCCATTTATCTTGGAAACTAGAAGAGATAGAGCCAAACCAATGATAATCTGTGATCACTTTTATTTCCCATCAAAAGTCGATTTTTTGAGTGAAAACATAAAAGTCCATTTATCTTGGAAACTAGAAGAGATAGAGCCAAACCAATGATAATCTGTGATCACTTTTATTTCCCATCAAAAGTCGATTTTTTGAGTGAAAACATAAAAGTCCATTTATCTTGGAAACTAGAAGAGATAGAGCCAAACCAATGATAATCTGTGATCACTTTTATTTCCCATCAAAAGTCGATTTTTTGAGTGAAAACATAAAAGTCCATTTATCTTGGAAACTAGAAGAGATAGAGCCAAACCAATGATAATCTGTGATCACTTTTATTTCCCATCAAAAGTCGATTTTTTGAGTGAAAACATAAAAGTCCATTTATCTTGGAAACTAGAAGAGATAGAGCCAAACCAATGATAATCTGTGATCACTTTTATTTCCCATCAAAAGTCGATTTTTTGAGTGAAAACATAAAAGTCCATTTATCTTGGAAACTAGAAGAGATAGAGCCAAACCAATGATAATCTGTGATCACTTTTATTTCCCATCAAAAGTCGATTTTTTGAGTGAAAACATAAAAGTCCATTTATCTTGGAAACTAGAAGAGATAGAGCCAAACCAATGATAATCTGTGATCACTTTTATTTCCCATCAAAAGTCGATTTTTTGAGTGAAAACATAAAAGTCCATTTATCTTGGAAACTAGAAGAGATAGAGCCAAACCAATGATAATCTGTGATCACTTTTATTTCCCATCAAAAGTCGATTTTTTGAGTGAAAACATAAAAGTCCATTTATCTTGGAAACTAGAAGAGATAGAGCCAAACCAATGATAATCTGTGATCACTTTTATTTCCCATCAAAAGTCGATTTTTTGAGTGAAAACATAAAAGTCCATTTATCTTGGAAACTAGAAGAGATAGAGCCAAACCAATGATAATCTGTGATCACTTTTATTTCCCATCAAAAGTCGATTTTTTGAGTGAAAACATAAAAGTCCATTTATCTTGGAAACTAGAAGAGATAGAGCCAAACCAATGATAATCTGTGATCACTTTTATTTCCCATCAAAAGTCGATTTTTTGAGTGAAAACATAAAAGTCCATTTATCTTGGAAACTAGAAGAGATAGAGCCAAACCAATGATAATCTGTGATCACTTTTATTTCCCATCAAAAGTCGATTTTTTGAGTGAAAACATAAAAGTCCATTTATCTTGGAAACTAGAAGAGATAGAGCCAAACCAATGATAATCTGTGATCACTTTTATTTCCCATCAAAAGTCGATTTTTTGAGTGAAAACATAAAAGTCCATTTATCTTGGAAACTAGAAGAGATAGAGCCAAACCAATGATAATCTGTGATCACTTTTATTTCCCATCAAAAGTCGATTTTTTGAGTGAAAACATAAAAGTCCATTTATCTTGGAAACTAGAAGAGATAGAGCCAAACCAATGATAATCTGTGATCACTTTTATTTCCCATCAAAAGTCGATTTTTTGAGTGAAAACATAAAAGTCCATTTATCTTGGAAACTAGAAGAGATAGAGCCAAACCAATGATAATCTGTGATCACTTTTATTTCCCATCAAAAGTCGATTTTTTGAGTGAAAACATAAAAGTCCATTTATCTTGGAAACTAGAAGAGATAGAGCCAAACCAATGATAATCTGTGATCACTTTTATTTCCCATCAAAAGTCGATTTTTTGAGTGAAAACATAAAAGTCCATTTATCTTGGAAACTAGAAGAGATAGAGCCAAACCAATGATAATCTGTGATCACTTTTATTTCCCATCAAAAGTCGATTTTTTGAGTGAAAACATAAAAGTCCATTTATCTTGGAAACTAGAAGAGATAGAGCCAAACCAATGATAATCTGTGATCACTTTTATTTCCCATCAAAAGTCGATTTTTTGAGTGAAAACATAAAAGTCCATTTATCTTGGAAACTAGAAGAGATAGAGCCAAACCAATGATAATCTGTGATCACTTTTATTTCCCATCAAAAGTCGATTTTTTGAGTGAAAACATAAAAGTCCATTTATCTTGGAAACTAGAAGAGATAGAGCCAAACCAATGATAATCTGTGATCACTTTTATTTCCCATCAAAAGTCGATTTTTTGAGTGAAAACATAAAAGTCCATTTATCTTGGAAACTAGAAGAGATAGAGCCAAACCAATGATAATCTGTGATCACTTTTATTTCCCATCAAAAGTCGATTTTTTGAGTGAAAACATAAAAGTCCATTTATCTTGGAAACTAGAAGAGATAGAGCCAAACCAATGATAATCTGTGATCACTTTTATTTCCCATCAAAAGTCGATTTTTTGAGTGAAAACATAAAAGTCCATTTATCTTGGAAACTAGAAGAGATAGAGCCAAACCAATGATAATCTGTGATCACTTTTATTTCCCATCAAAAGTCGATTTTTTGAGTGAAAACATAAAAGTCCATTTATCTTGGAAACTAGAAGAGATAGAGCCAAACCAATGATAATCTGTGATCACTTTTATTTCCCATCAAAAGTCGATTTTTTGAGTGAAAACATAAAAGTCCATTTATCTTGGAAACTAGAAGAGATAGAGCCAAACCAATGATAATCTGTGATCACTTTTATTTCCCATCAAAAGTCGATTTTTTGAGTGAAAACATAAAAGTCCATTTATCTTGGAAACTAGAAGAGATAGAGCCAAACCAATGATAATCTGTGATCACTTTTATTTCCCATCAAAAGTCGATTTTTTGAGTGAAAACATAAAAGTCCATTTATCTTGGAAACTAGAAGAGATAGAGCCAAACCAATGATAATCTGTGATCACTTTTATTTCCCATCAAAAGTCGATTTTTTGAGTGAAAACATAAAAGTCCATTTATCTTGGAAACTAGAAGAGATAGAGCCAAACCAATGATAATCTGTGATCACTTTTATTTCCCATCAAAAGTCGATTTTTTGAGTGAAAACATAAAAGTCCATTTATCTTGGAAACTAGAAGAGATAGAGCCAAACCAATGATAATCTGTGATCACTTTTATTTCCCATCAAAAGTCGATTTTTTGAGTGAAAACATAAAAGTCCATTTATCTTGGAAACTAGAAGAGATAGAGCCAAACCAATGATAATCTGTGATCACTTTTATTTCCCATCAAAAGTCGATTTTTTGAGTGAAAACATAAAAGTCCATTTATCTTGGAAACTAGAAGAGATAGAGCCAAACCAATGATAATCTGTGATCACTTTTATTTCCCATCAAAAGTCGATTTTTTGAGTGAAAACATAAAAGTCCATTTATCTTGGAAACTAGAAGAGATAGAGCCAAACCAATGATAATCTGTGATCACTTTTATTTCCCATCAAAAGTCGATTTTTGAGTGAAAACATAAAAGTCCATTTATCTTGGAAACTAGAAGAGATAGAGCCAAACCAATGATAATCTGTGATCACTTTTATTTCCCATCAAAAGTCGATTTTTTGAGTGAAAACATAAAAGTCCATTTATCTTGGAAACTAGAAGAGATAGAGCCAAACCAATGATAATCTGTGATCACTTTTATTTCCCATCAAAAGTCGATTTTTTGAGTGAAAACATAAAAGTCCATTTATCTTGGAAACTAGAAGAGATAGAGCCAAACCAATGATAATCTGTGATCACTTTTATTTCCCATCAAAAGTCGATTTTTTGAGTGAAAACATAAAAGTCCATTTATCTTGGAAACTAGAAGAGATAGAGCCAAACCAATGATAATCTGTGATCACTTTTATTTCCCATCAAAAGTCGATTTTTTGAGTGAAAACATAAAAGTCCATTTATCTTGGAAACTAGAAGAGATAGAGCCAAACCAATGATAATCTGTGATCACTTTTATTTCCCATCAAAAGTCGATTTTTTGAGTGAAAACATAAAAGTCCATTTATCTTGGAAACTAGAAGAGATAGAGCCAAACCAATGATAATCTGTGATCACTTTTATTTCCCATCAAAAGTCGATTTTTTGAGTGAAAACATAAAAGTCCATTTATCTTGGAAACTAGAAGAGATAGAGCCAAACCAATGATAATCTGTGATCACTTTTATTTCCCATCAAAAGTCGATTTTTTGAGTGAAAACATAAAAGTCCATTTATCTTGGAAACTAGAAGAGATAGAGCCAAACCAATGATAATCTGTGATCACTTTTATTTCCCATCAAAAGTCGATTTTTTGAGTGAAAACATAAAAGTCCATTTATCTTGGAAACTAGAAGAGATAGAGCCAAACCAATGATAATCTGTGATCACTTTTATTTCCCATCAAAAGTCGATTTTTTGAGTGAAAACATAAAAGTCCATTTATCTTGGAAACTAGAAGAGATAGAGCCAAACCAATGATAATCTGTGATCACTTTTATTTCCCATCAAAAGTCGATTTTTTGAGTGAAAACATAAAAGTCCATTTATCTTGGAAACTAGAAGAGATAGAGCCAAACCAATGATAATCTGTGATCACTTTTATTTCCCATCAAAAGTCGATTTTTTGAGTGAAAACATAAAAGTCCATTTATCTTGGAAACTAGAAGAGATAGAGCCAAACCAATGATAATCTGTGATCACTTTTATTTCCCATCAAAAGTCGATTTTTTGAGTGAAAACATAAAAGTCCATTTATCTTGGAAACTAGAAGAGATAGAGCCAAACCAATGATAATCTGTGATCACTTTTATTTCCCATCAAAAGTCGATTTTTTGAGTGAAAACATAAAAGTCCATTTATCTTGGAAACTAGAAGAGATAGAGCCAAACCAATGATAATCTGTGATCACTTTTATTTCCCATCAAAAGTCGATTTTTTGAGTGAAAACATAAAAGTCATTTATCTTGGAAACTAGAAGAGATAGAGCCAAACCAATGATAATCTGTGATCACTTTTATTTCCCATCAAAAGTCGATTTTTTGAGTGAAACATAAAAGTCCATTTATCTTGGAAACTAGAAGAGATAGAGCCAAACCAATGATAATCTGTGATCACTTTTATTTCCTATCAAAAGTCGATTTTTTGAGTGAAAACATAAAAGTCCATTTATCTTGGAAACTAGAAGAGATAGAGCCAAACCAATGATAATCTGTGATCACTTTTATTTCCCATCAAAAGTCGATTTTTGAGTGAAAACATAAAAGTCCATTTATCTTGGAAACTAGAAGAGATAGAGCCAAACCAATGATAATCTGTGATCACTTTTATTTCCCATCAAAAGTCGATTTTTTGAGTGAAAACATAAAAGTCCATTTATCTTGGAAACTAGAAGAGATAGAGCCAAACCAATGATAATCTGTGATCACTTTTATTTCCCATCAAAAGTCGATTTTTTGAGTGAAAACATAAAAGTCCATTTATCTTGGAAACTAGAAGAGATAGAGCCAAACCAATGATAATCTGTGATCACTTTTATTTCCCATCAAAAGTCGATTTTTTGAGTGAAAACATAAAAGTCCATTTATCTTGGAAACTAGAAGAGATAGAGCCAAACCAATGATAATCTGTGATCACTTTTATTTCCCATCAAAAGTCGATTTTTTGAGTGAAAACATAAAAGTCCATTTATCTTGGAAACTAGAAGAGATAGAGCCAAACCAATGATAATCTGTGATCACTTTTATTTCCCATCAAAAGTCGATTTTTTGAGTGAAAACATAAAAGTCCATTTATCTTGGAAACTAGAAGAGATAGAGCCAAACCAATGATAATCTGTGATCACTTTTATTTCCCATCAAAAGTCGATTTTTTGAGTGAAAACATAAAAGTCCATTTATCTTGGAAACTAGAAGAGATAGAGCCAAACCAATGATAATCTGTGATCACTTTTATTTCCCATCAAAAGTCGATTTTTTGAGTGAAAACATAAAAGTCCATTTATCTTGGAAACTAGAAGAGATAGAGCCAAACCAATGATAATCTGTGATCACTTTTATTTCCCATCAAAAGTCGATTTTTTGAGTGAAAACATAAAAGTCCATTTATCTTGGAAACTAGAAGAGATAGAGCCAAACCAATGATAATCTGTGATCACTTTTATTTCCCATCAAAAGTCGATTTTTTGAGTGAAAACATAAAAGTCCATTTATCTTGGAAACTAGAAGAGATAGAGCCAAACCAATGATAATCTGTGATCACTTTTATTTCCCATCAAAAGTCGATTTTTTGAGTGAAAACATAAAAGTCCATTTATCTTGGAAACTAGAAGAGATAGAGCCAAACCAATGATAATCTGTGATCACTTTTATTTCCCATCAAAAGTCGATTTTTTGAGTGAAAACATAAAAGTCCATTTATCTTGGAAACTAGAAGAGATAGAGCCAAACCAATGATAATCTGTGATCACTTTTATTTCCTATCAAAAGTTGATTTTTTGAGTGAAAACATAAAAGTCCATTTATCTTGGAAACTAGAAGAGATGTAGACAAACCAATGATAATCTCTGATCACTTTTATTTCCCATCAAAAGTTGATCTTTTGAGTGAAAACATAAAAGTCTATTTATCTTGGAAACTAGAAGAGATAGAGCCAAACCAATGATAATCTGTGATCACTTTTATTTCCCATCAAAAGTTAATTTTTTGAGTGAAAACATAAAAGTCTATTTATCTTGGAAACTAGAAGAGATAGAGCCAAACCAATGATAATCTGTGATCACTTTTATTTCCCATCAAAAGTCGATTTTTTGAGTGAAAACATAAAAGTCCATTTATCTTGGAAACTAGAAGAGATAGAGCCAAACCAATGATAATCTGTGATCACTTTTATTTCCCATCAAAAGTCGATTTTTTGAGTGAAAACATAAAAGTCGATTTATCTTGGAAACTAGAAGAGATAGAGCCAAACCAATGATAATCTGTGATCACTTTTATTTCCCATCAAAAGTCGATTTTTTGAGTGAATACATAAAAGTCCATTTATCTTGGAAACTAGAAGAGATAGAGCCAAACCAATGATAATCTGTGATCACTTTTATTTCCCTATCAAAAGTCTGATTTTTTGAGTGAAAACATAAAAGTCCATTTATCTTGGAAACTAGAAGAGATAGAGCCAAACCAATGATAATCTGTGATCACTTTTATTTCCCATCAAAAGTCGATTTTTTGAGTGAAAACATAAAAGTCCATTTATCTTGGAAACTAGAAGAGATAGAGCCAAACCAATGATAATCTGTGATCACTTTTATTTCCCTATCAAAATTCGATTTTTTGAGTGAAAACATAAAAGTCCATTTATCTTGGAAACTAGAAGAGATAGAGCCAAACCAATGATAATCTGTGATCACTTTATTTCCTATCAAAATTGATTTTTTGAGTGAAAACATAAAAGTCCATTTATCTTGGAAACTAGAAGAGATAGAGCCAAACCAATGATAATCTCGTGATCACTTTTATTTCCCATCAAAAGTCGATTTTTTGAGGGAAAACATAAAAGTCCATTTATCTTGGAAACTAGAAGAGATAGAGCCAAACCAATGATAATCTGTGATCACTTTTATTTCCCATCAAAAGTCGATTTTTTGAGTGAAAACATAAAAGTCCATTTATCTTGGAAACTAGAAGAGATAGAGCCAAACCAATGATAATCTGTGATCACTTTATTTCCCATCAAAAGTCGATTTTTTGAGTGAAAACATAAAAGTCCATTTATCTTGGAAACTAGAAGAGATAGAGCCAAACCAATGATAATCTGTGATCACTTTTATTTCCCATCAAAAGTCGATTTTTTTAGGGAAAACATAAAAGTCCATTTATCTTGGAAACTAGAAGAGATAGAGCCAAACCAATGATAATCTATGATCACTTTTATTTCCCATCAAAAGTCGATTTTTTGAGTGAAAACATAAAAGTCGATTTATCTTGGAAACTAGAAGAGATAGAGCCAAACCAATGATAATCTGTGATCACTTTTATTTCCCATCAAAAGTCGATTTTTTGAGTGAAAACATAAAAGTCTATTTATCTTGGAAACTAGAAGAGATAGAGCCAAACCAATGATAATCTGTGATCACTTTTATTTCCCATCAAATGTAGATTTTTTGAGAGAAAACATAAAAGTCGATCTATCTTGGAAACTAGAAGAGATAGAGCCAAACCAATGATAATCTGTGATCACTTTTATTTCCCATCAAAAGTCGATTTTTTGAGTGAAAACATAAAAGTCCATTTATCCTTGGAAACTAGAAGAGATAGAGCCAAACCAATGATAATCTGTGATCACTTTTATTCCCATCAAAAACTGTTTTTTTTAGTGAAAACATAAAAGTCCATTTATCTTGGAAACTAGAAGAGATAGAGCCAAACCAATGATAATCTGTGATCACTTTTATTTCCCATCAAAAATAGATTTTTTGAGTGAAAACATAAAAGTCGATTTATCTAGGAAACTAGAAGAGATAGAGCCAAACCAATGATAATCTGTGATCACCTTTATTTCACGTCGAAACAAAAAAGTCTATTTATCTTGGAAACTAGAAGAGATAGAGCCAAACCAATGATATCGGTGATCATTCTTATTTCACAACGAAAATTGATTTTTTGTGTGCAAGCATAAAAGTCAATTTGTCTGGAAAACTAGAAGAGATAGAGCCAAACCAATGATAATCTGTGATCACTTTCATATCCCATCAAAAACTGTTTTTTTATTGAAAACATAAAATTCCATTTATCTTGGAAACTAAAAGAGACAGAGCCAAACCAATGATAACCTGTGATCACTCTTATTTCCCATCAAAAATGGATTTTTTGAGTGAAAACATGAAAGTCCATTTATCTTGGAAACTAGAAGAGATAGAGCCAAACCAATGATAATATGTGATCACTTTTATTTCCCATAATGAACTGATTTTTTAGTGAGAGCATAAAAGTCCATTTACCTTGGAAACTAGAAGAGATTGAGCCAAACCAATGATAATCTGTGATCACTTTTATTTCCCATCAAAAGTCGAATTTTTGAGTGAAAACATAAAAGTCCATTTATCTTGGAAACTAGAAGAGATAGAGCCAAACCAATGATAATCTGTGATCACTTTTATTTCCCATCAAAAGTCGATTTTTTGAGTGAAAACATAAAAGTCCATTTATCTTGGAAACTAGAAGAGATAGAGCCAAACCAATGATAATCTGTGATCACTTTATTTCCCATCAAAAGTGATTTTTTGAGTGAAAACATAAAAGTCCATTTATCTTGGAAACTAGAAGAGATAGAGCCAAACCAATGATAATCTGTGATCACTTTTATTTCCCATCAAAAGTCGATTTTTTGAGTGAAAACATAAAAGTCCATTTATCTTGGAAACTAGAAGAGATAGAGCCAAACCAATGATAATCTGTGATCACTTTTATTTCCCATCAAAAGTCGATTTTTTGAGTGAAAACATAAAAGTCCATTTATCTTGGAAACTAGAAGAGATATAGACAAACCAATGATAATCTGTGATCACTTTTATTTCCCATCAAAAGTCGATTTTTTGAGTGAAAACATAAAAGTCCATTTATCTTGGAAACTAGAAGAGATAGAGCCAAACCAATGATAATCTGTGATCACTTTTATTTCCCATCAAAAGTCGATTTTTTGAGTGAAAACATAAAAGTCCATTTATCTTGGAAACTAGAAGAGATAGAGCCAAACCAATGATAATCTGTGATCACTTTTATTTCCCATCAAAAGTCGATTTTTTGAGTGAAAACATAAAAGTCCATTTATCTTGGAAACTAGAAGAGATAGAGCCAAACCAATGATAATCTGTGATCACTTATATTTCCTATCAAAAGTCGATTTTTTGAGTGAAAGACATAAAGTCCATTTATCTTGGAAACTAGAAGAGATATAGACAAACCAATGATAATCTGTGATCACTTTTATTTCCCATAAAAGTCGATTTTTTGAGTGAAAATATAAAAGTCTATTTATCTTGGAAACTAGGAGAGATAGAGCCAAACCAATGATAATCTGTGATCACTTTTTTCCCATCAAAAATTGATTTTTTGAGTAAAAACTTAAAAGTCGATTTATCTTGGAAACTAGAAGAGATAGAGCCTAACCAATGATAATCTGTGATCACTTTTATTTCCCATCAAAAGTCGATTTTTTGAGTGAAAACATAAAAGTCCATTTATCTTGGAAACTAGAAGAGATAGAGCCAAACCAATGATAATCTGTGATCACTTTTATTTCCTATCAAAATTGATTTTTTGAGTGAAAAGATAAAAGTCCATTTATCTTGGAAACTAGAAGAGATATAGACAAACCAGTGATAATTTGTGATCACTTTTATTTCCCATTAAAAGTTGATTTTTTGAGTGAAAATATAAAAGTCTATTTATCTTGGAAACTAGGAGAGATAGAGCCAAACCAATGATAATCCCATCAAAAATTGATTTTTTGAGTAAAAACTTAAAACTCCATTTATCTTGGAAATTAGAAGAGACAGAGCCAAAACAATGACCATCTGTGATCGCTTTTATTTTCCATCAAAAGTCGATTTTTTGAGTGAAAACATAAAACTCCATTTACCTTGGAAACTAGAAGAGATAGAGCCAAACCAATGATAATCTGTGATCACTTTTATTTCCCATCCAAAGTCGATTTTTTGAGTGAAAACATAAAAGTCTATTTATCTTGGAAACTAGAAGAGATATAGACAAACCAATGATAATCTGTGATCACTTTTATTTCCCATCAAAATCGATTTTTTGAGTGAAAACATAAAAGTCCATTTATCTTGGCAACTAGAAGAGATATAGACAAAGCATTGATAATCTGTGATCACTTTTATTTCCCATTAAAAATTGATTTTTTGAGTGAAAACATAAAAGTCCATTTATCGTGGAAACTAGAAGAGATAGAGCCAAACCAATGATAATCTGTGATCACTTTTTTCCCATCACAAATAGATTTTTTGAGTGAAAACTTAAAAGTCGATTTATCTTGGAAACTAGAAGAGATAAAGCCAAACCAATGATAATCTGTGATCACTTTTTTCCCATCAAAAATAGATTTTTTGTGTGAAAACATAAAAGTCCATTTATCTTGGAAACTAGAAGAGATTGAGCCAAACCAATGACAATCTGTGATCGCTTTTATTTCGCATCAAAATTGATTTCTTGAGTGAAAACATAAAAGTCCATTTATCTTGGAAACTAGAAGAGGTAGAGCCAAACCAATGATAATCTCTGATCACTTTTATTTCCCATCAAAATTTGATTTTTTGAGTGAAAACATAAAAGTCCATTTATCTTGGAAACTAGAAGAGATATAGACAAACCAATGATAATCTGTGATCACTTTTATTTCCCATCAAAAGTCGATTTTTGAGTGAAAACATAAAAGTTTATTTACCTTGGAAACTAGAAGAGATAGAGCCAAACCAATGATAATCTGTGATTACTTTTTTCCCATCAAAAATTGTTTTTTTGAGTGAAAACATAAAAGTCCATTTATCTTAGAAACTAGAAGAGATAGAGCCAAACCAATGATAATCTCTGATCACTTTTATATCCCATCAAAAACTGTTTTTTTATTGAAAACATAAAAGTCCATTTATCTTGGAAACTAAAAGAGACAGAGCCAAACCAATGATAATCTGTGATCACTTTTATTTCCCATCAAAAGTTGATTTTTTGAGTGAAAACGTAAAAGTCCATTTATTTTGGAAACTAGAAGAGAAAAAGCCGAACCAATAATAATCTGTGATCACTTTTTTCCCATCAAAAGTTGATTTTTTGAGTGAAAACATAAAAGTCCATTTATCTTGGAAACTAGAAGAGATTGAGCCAAACCAATGATAATCTGTGATTACATTTATTTCCTATCAAAAACTGATTTCTTGAGCGAAAACATAAAAGCCCATTTATCTTGGAAACTAGAAGAGACAGAGCCAAACCAATGATAACCTGTGATCACTCTTATTTCCCATCAAAAGTTGATTTTTTGAGTGAAAACATAAAAGTTCATTTACCTTAGAAACTAGAAGAGATAGAGCCAAACCAATAATAATCTGTGATCACTTTTTTTCCCATCAAAAGTTGATTTTTTGAGTGAAAACATAAAAGTCCATTTATCTTGGAAACTAGAAGAGATAGAGCCAAACCAATGATAATTTGTGATCAATTTTATTTCCCAACAAAAATTGATTTTTTGTGTGAAAACATGAAAGTCTATTTATCTTGGAAAGTAGAAGAGATAGAGCCAAAACAATGATAATCTGTGATCACTGTTATTCCCCATCAAAAGCCCATTAAAACTGGAAGAGATAGAGCCTAAACAATGATAATCTGTGATCACTTTATTTCCCATCTAAAGTTGATTTTTTAAGAGAAAACATAAAAGTCCATTTATCTTGGAAACTAGAAGAGATAGAGCCAAACCAATGATAGTCTGTGTTCACTTCTTCCCATCAAAAATTGATTTTTTGAGTGAAAACATAAAAGTCCATTTACCTTGGAAACTAGAATAGATAGAGCCAAACCAATTATAATCTGTGATCACTTTTATTTCCCATCAAAAACTGATCTTTTGAGTGAAAACATAAAAGTTCATTTATCTTGGACTTTGTTGACTTTTTTCCACATTGCAGCAGCATTTTTTGGATTATATTTTTTTGTTTTTGTTAGATTTTTTCATATTTTTTCTGATAAATGATTTTTTTCTTTAACAAACAAACATAAAAATATGAGTTGGCGACCGGAAGTGTTACGTGACTTTTTTCCTGATTGTGTTTTCATAAACGTATTTTAAGAGCCAAACCAATGATAATCTGTGATCACTTTTATTTCACGTCGAAAATTCATTTCTTGGGTCAAAACATTAAAGTCTATTTATCTTGGAAACTAGAAGAGATAGAGCCAAACCAATGATAATCTGTGATCACTCTTATTTCCCATAAAAAGTTGGTTTTTTTTAGTGAAAACATAAAAGTCCATTTATCTTGGAAACTAGAAGAGATAGAGCCAAACCAATGATATCGGTGATCACTCTTATTTCACAACGAAAATTGATTTTTTGAGTGCAAGCATAAAAGTCAATTTGTCTTGAAAACTAGAAGAGATAGAGCCAAACCAATGATAATCTGTGATCACTTTTATATCCCATCAAAAACTGTTTTTTTATTGAAAACATAAAAGTCCATTTGTCTTGGAAACTAAAAGAGACAGAGCCAAACCAATGATAACCTGTGATCACTCTTATTTCCCATCAAAAGTTGATTTTTTGAGTGAAAACATTAAAGTCCATTTATCTTGGAAACTAGAAGAGGAAGTGCCAAACCAAGGATAATCTGTGATCACTTTTATTTCCCATCAAAAATTGATTTTTTAAGTGAAAACATAAAAGTCCATTTATCTTGGAAACTAGAAGAGATAGAGTCAAACCAATGATAATCTGTGATCATTTTTTTTACCATCAAAAATTGATTTTTTGAGTGAAAACATAAAAGCCCGTTGATCTTGGAAACTTTTAGATAGAGCCAAGACAATGATAGTCTGTGTTCACATCAAAAATTGATTTTTTGAGTGACTTAAAAATACGAATATTCCGATAAAATTCGACACAAATAGTTTCCGTATGAGCCAAAACCTTTCTACCAAATATAGGATCGGTCCAAAATTAATGGTGAGTATATTAGATTCGACATAACCGAATATGCAAAACACACTTACTTGTTTGTATGTTGTTTTAGAGCTCGCAGGTTATGTAGATACACCTCTACACAACTGAGACAGGGGATAATTCAGTATTTTTTTCTAAAATTATTATTAAACTAACACAAATTAAATGTTGATCATTGTTAACGGTATAATTTTTATTAAGAACATATAATTAATAAAATAAATAAAAGAATATAATATTTACAAACTTTCACAACTTAGACTATGTAGTCATTTCAATACCAGCGTAAGTCCGATTCATTAATTGTTTATAAGGTTTAATATGAATGAATGAGTTTTACTCTAAACAGACACAACAAATAACAAAAAATTTAATTGAAAACAATTAAAAAGTTTCAAAGCACCAACTTTTTTTCATGTTTTGTTAAACAATAATTAAAATGTTATGAAATAACGCCCCCGAACAAACAGACAAAATTTAATGAAAACAAAAGAAATTGCTGTGGTAAACCATATTAAATTATTAAGGAGTTGTGAATAGTGGAAAAGAACAATGTACAAATTTAACGTCTCTAAACAAGGGAGGATTTAAAAAGAGGTGTTATTTAAAATGGCTATTCTACTAATACAGAGAAATTATTATGATTTCTTAAAGCCAATGAATGACATAGAGTCAAAATAGTTTGGTAAAATCAAGAGATATGAATGAGTTGAAATGCGTATTTAAAAACAAAATATTAGATATCCTATTTATTGTTAAAACAAACCTTGTTTTTTCAACACTTTCAAATATTAACACCTCTTTTTGAAATCCCGCTTTTATTTTCTCACTTACAATTATTTTTCTTGAGTAACTAATATATTCAAGACACATTCTTATATAAACAAACTTATATATGTATGTATGTACAATATACAATAGATACTTATGCTAATATTTATTTTCCACAAAAAAACAACAACAACAAAAGCTTAAAACAAGTAAGAAATTATAGTCGGGCGAGGCCGACCATGTAATACTCTACACCAAATATGGGAATAAAATGTGATTTAGTTTTCATAATAAATCATTTAAGTTGAATTGTACCTTGCCTAGGATATACTTAAACCAGTTATTGTTGAAAAACTATTTTTCTGAAATTGGCTTTATATGGGGCTTGGCAAATATACATATGAAACGATAAAAAATTAGTGGGTGGATTTACTATCATGATATATCATTACAAAATTCAGCAGGATCATTTGGCTAGTATAGAACTTGGTTGTGCAGCTTTTTCGAGACACGAGTATATTAAACATAATTAGCTTAAAAGCCTTATTCGGAGGGTTCAGTTGTATGGGGGCTAGGTGAAATAATGGACCGATGTTAATAATTTTCAATCGGCTTAGTCCTTGGAGTAATAGAAGATCATGTTCCAAATCTTATTAAATTATCTTAAAACAAGTTAGAGTGTTATGTTCGGCTGAGCCGAATCTTAAATACCCTCCACCAGCTACTTTTATATTAATACTTTTCTAATTGATCAAATATTTGTAGAAATAAGTTTTCTCATGTCTTAAATAGAAAAATGCCAAGATTTAAACAGCTTAAATCTATTACAATTTCAAGATTTATTGAACATTACAAACGCCATTTTCTTTTATATTTTTATAGTGCCCTAAGATATGCTTGAGCGATATTTAGTAATTTGCATGTATGCATGTGTGTGAAAGATTTAAGAATTTTCAAAATACACATATATAATTTTGTTCTACACAAATTGATAATGCAACTAGTTAATATGGGAGATATGACCAATTATAGACCGATCGTAAAAAATTCTTTAAGCTAAATTTCTGTATATTTCAGTCAAATTTTGTATCTATGTCTCAATTTAGTAATAAATAATGTGAGTTTAAGTGATTTTCTGAACAGCACCCATGTTATGAACCGATCCTGAAAAAATCTTGAAATAGAATTTTGTATACAAAACTAATATTTGTGCCAAATCTTGTATCAATACTTTATTTGGTAGTGAGTAATGTGCGTTTAAGAGATTTTCGTAAAAGGACCTTGTATGTGAGTTATGACCAATTATGTACATAAAGACAAAATTTCAAAATTCTCTATCTATATCATTATTTGGTTATGAATATTGTGCATTTGTAGAGGGGGCCTAGTATGAGAGCTATGACCAAATATGGACCGATCGTAAAACAATTGTATAGTGTATGTATATATATATTAATGTATATAAATATATTATTGCTTAAAGTATATATAATTTTTCTTAATGTATGGAAATCAATATTTGTTCGTTTAAGTGATTTCAGGAGAGAACCTTATATAGAAGCTATGACCAAGGATGGATGGAAAGTGAAAAAAAAAAAAATTGAAATAACATTTGTGTGCACCAAAATAGTATTTATGCCAAATATTTTATGGGTATCACTATTTGGTAATGAGTTATGTGCCTTTAAGTGTTTTTCTGAAAGGGACCTTGTATGAGAGCTATGATCAATTATGGACCAATAGGAAAACAATTTCACAGTATTATTTCTCTTTATATGAGCAATACTTGTGCCAAACTTTATATGGATATCTGTATTTAGTAATGAGTTATGCACGTTTAAATGATTTGCGGGAGGGGACCTTATATGGGAGATACGACCAATTATGGACCGATCCGAAAAAACTGTCATAGTAATATTTCTGTATATAAGAGCAAAACTTGTACCAAATTTTATGTGGATATCTTCATTTACTAATGAGTTATGTGGTTTTAAGTGATTTTCGGGAGGGGATTTTGTATTAGAGCCATGACCAATTATGAACCGATCCGAAAAAACTTCCATAGAAATATTTTGGAATATGTGAGCAATACCTGCACCAAATTTTATATGGATATCTTAATTAATGACATATGCGCGTTTAAGTGATTTTCGGGAGGGGACCTTGTATGGAAGCTTTGACCAATTATGGACCGATCGGAAAAGAATTTCACAGCAATATTTCTGTATGCGAGAGGAATATTTGTTCCAAATTTTATATGGATATCTTAATTTAGTAATGAATTATGTGCGTTATATAGAGCTATGTCCAGTTATGGACCGATCCAGAAATTTTTTCTCTTAATAAATTCTATTAACATAAGATTGTACTTTGTGAAGATATCGGCATTCTGACGGGAGTTATTAACAAAAACCCCATTTTCCGGGAATATGTACTTTTGTATGGGAGGTATATGAAATTGTGGATCGATTCCGGCAATTTTCAGCAAGAATCAAGGTCTTGTGTAGAAACGAATGTATGGTGATTTTCATGGAATTATCTTGCACAGTTTTCGAGAAAATTACATCAAAATGTGTAAAAATGCTTATTTTTTTTCGAGGTTGTTTTAAATTTTAATTCATAACTTTTACCGATTGTGAACCGATTTTGCTCATTTTCAATACCACACAACTTAGGAAAATGGAAAATGTTTTGGGTGAATTTAGTTAAATTCTATTGCTTCGTTTTATCGTGAGCGTGTTTTACACAGACAGACGGACATAGCTAAATCAACTCAGAATTTGATAAGGACCCATATATATACTTTGTTGGGTCTCAGATGAATATTTCTTGGTGTTACACACGGAATGACAAAGTTATATATACCCTCTATCACCACTGATGGTGGTGGTTATAAAAATATCGACCTGTAATTTGATTACAAAATTTACTTGGACGGACGGACGGATATAGCTTAATCGACTCAGAAAATTATTCTAAACAGGTTAGTATACTTTAAAGAGGGTATAGGATTATTATAGTGCGTTACAAACATCAGCACAAACCCAATATACCCTCCCCACTAAATGGCGTAGGGTATAAACAAAACACCATAAGTTGAAAATATACCGCAGTATAAAAAGCCACAACCTAAGCTGACTAATGAATATAGTTTCATTGTTTCGACATAAAGGAATCACGTCAGTTGTTGTGTTTTGTTAGAACGGACTTTTTTAACATCACTTTTAGTTATAAAACAGCGGCTGCATTTGTTTGTAAAAACCAATACAGTTAAAGTTGAATACAATTATTATTAGACCAAAAGGCAACAGGATTTTCATGCAGAAAAGCAAAAATATCCAGCCAAAAGAAGAATAAGTTTAAATAGTGGCACAGTGTTTTGCATAAAGTGTAATTTTTGGTTGTTTTAATTGAAAATAGTGAAGATTTCATTATAGTGAATAAATATTAACAATATAACAAAATTATTATATTCATCAGTGTCAACAGAAAATTTCAGAAATATTCACTTTTTCTGAAATTTTTGTGATTTGAAAGACTGGCTGTTTTAGAACTCTTAAATACCATGAAATACCATTTATTAACAATGATCTGCAAAAAATATATTTATTTTCTCCCCTTTGAATTTTAGTGCAAGATTATAACTGCTTTAGTGCTTCTGAATCGAGATGTGGTTTTAAAATATTTCTAGCACTTCAAATTTTTACGCGATATCCATTTTAAATAATATGAACTTGAGCCGTGAGGATTTTATTCAAATATTAATGTCATTGTCGTTTCTTCACATGTACATTTAATTTTTCTAATCAACCTTAAGGTAAAATTATAGTCCGGTAGTTCACAGTATCAGCCTCCCGTGTGCAAATCAATTACATTTTTTAAATCAATGTTCTTTTGGGATGTTGACAATGGCAAAGAAAGTAAATGACATATTGCGTTCGTCCAAACTTTAAAGGTTTTGCTCTAAATCCTATATAACCAGTCAGGATACGCTCCATAAAACTTACCTCAGTTGTACTACCACTGAAGGTACTTTTCTGCGTTCCGTTATTACATGTGATTGATGGTAATTTGCTTGTTAATGCTTTAAAACACGCTCTTGCCGAAATGCACGGTTTTGCATTCTGAGGTTAACTTACTAATTTATAACTGGCGAACTAACGAACTAACGAACTAACGAACTAAAGAACGAAACTAACTAACTAACTAAGAACGAACTCGAACGAACGAACGAAAACGAAACGAAACGAACGAAACGAACGAACGAACGAAACGAAACGAACGAGAACGAACAACGAACGAACGAACGAACGAACGAACGAAACGAAAGAAACGAAACGAAACGAACGAACGAACGAACGAAAGAACGAACGAACGAACGAACGAACGAACGAACGAACGAACGAACGAACGAACGAACAAGAACGAACAACGAACGAACGAACGAAACGAACGAACGAACTAACGAACGAACGAACGAACGAAGGAACGAACGAACGAACGAAAAAACGAACGAACGAACGAACGAACGAACGAACGAACGAACGAACGAACGAACGAACGAACGAACGAACGAACGACGAACGAACGAAGAACGAAAAGCGAACGAACGAACGAATCGAACGAACGAACGAACGAACGAACGACACGAACGAACGAACGAACGAACGAACGAAACGAACGAACGAACAACGAACGAACGAAAGAACGAACGAACGAACGAACGAACGAACGAACGAACGAACGAACGAACGAACGAACGAACGAACGAACGAACGAACGAACGAACGAACGAACGAACGAACGAAAGAACGAACGAACGAACGAAGAACGCAACGAACGAACGAACGAACGAACGAACGAACGAAGAACGAACGAACGAACGAACGAACGAACGAACGAACGAACGAACGAACGAAGAACGAACGAACTACGAACGAACGAACGAACGAACGAACGAACAACGAACGAACGAACGAACGAACGAACGAACGAACGAACGAACGAACTAACGAACGAAACGAAACGAACTAACGAACGAACGTAACGAACTAAGAACGAACGAAACGAACGAACGTAACGAACGAAACGAACGAACGAACTAACGAACGAACGAACGAACTAACTAACTAACTAAATAACTAACTAACTAACTAACTAACTAACTAACGAACTAACTAACTAACTAACTAACTAACTAACTAACTAAAGAACCATTGTAGGACTTAACCCTGTACTTAGAATAATGTGCAAATATTTTAATTCTAATAATTTCAAAATACTGTGTCAAAACTGAGTTGTCTTGTCTGTGTATTTAAATTTATAATATCAAAACCAACAACTAATACAATACATGCACGCAAGGGTATTCTAACGATTAACCGTGATAAGTCAATCTTTAATTTTTCATAACGAATAAACCGAATAATTTCTATCAGTTAACCGACTAATGAAAACTTACTATTTAACCGTAAAATTGATGTATATTTCATACAAGATTCAATAGTTTTATAAATTTTCTTCCTTCATCAATTTGATGATTTTTATATTAATTCTTCAGAATCGTTTTAAATCGTTTTTAAAATTATTTTTCTGATTAACTTACTTAACCTACTAGTTCTAGTTCATACAAAGCGACTTCAGAAAGATACATAAAGGCTTCACACAATAAAATTAATAAAAACATTTTATTTTTCTTTTCTTCGATTAACCGAATAATTTTGAATTATCCGATTATTAACCGGTTAACACATGAAACCTCAAATAATTATTTGTCCAATAAACCGAATAATATACAAACGCGAATAATTGAATAGCCTAATGCACACACAGTTACAAATATTCGCACACAAACCTATAGACAACAGTAACAATAACAACAACGAGTAAACAAAAATAATATAAAACGTGTATACTACTCGTGTACTTGTAGAATTAAACAACACAACACCAACAGAAAAACAAAACATTTATTTATAATGTTTGATTTTCTTCTGCCATCTGTACCAATATCAAAAAGTTTTATGCGCATACCACGTATATCCGGTATTATATGTGGCATTTGGCCCCAACGTAAACATTCCTGCATAAAATTACTATTCTTTAGCTTCAATGTCTTTGTTGTGGCACTGGGTGCGATTGGTGAAAATCTATATGGTTTTATGTATTTAAATGATTTAGTTAATGCACTGGAGGCCTTTTGTCCTGGCGTTACCAAGGCCATATGCCTATTAAAGATGTTGGTCTTCTTTGTTTTTAATCATCGCTGGTATCTGATACTTGAACGTATACGCATAATGTTAATGGCAGGTTAGTAAGAGAATCCTAAAACACACACATGAATAGAGATAAGGAATATATGTAATCAGAGATAAACTGGTGTAGTTACCTGTATGTATGTATATAAGTATATTTTCGTATGAATTTCACAAGTATCGCCAGTACTAGAGACTTGTTTAGCTGGTATTGTATGGTTGGTTAATTACATTTTAATTACACTTTACTCGTATAATTTCAAATTCCTCTTGCATTCTACAGATAATTAGTTATTTCGTAATAATGATTTTGTTATCAACCTTATATTCTTGTTCATGCTTTTGCTGGTGATCTTGTACGGTAATCCCAACGTCTTTGGTTGGTCTTCCGCTGTTTTGCTGTCGGCTGCTATTTAGAACAACATTGCAAGGAGAAGATGCAAATTGTAGAGAAGTTGGCCTCAATAGCCAGCATCTTTAGTTTCATTTTACTAACAAGTGGAAGTTTTACAAACATGTCTTTTAACCTGAGGCCTTTGTTGGCAAATATGATAAGACATTTTCAAGGACAGGATATTGTTAACGTTTTGCCATTTAATATTGTGTAAGTAATAGAACAATAAATTTAATGTAAATTATTTAAATTTAAAATTTTAAAGAAAATCTATAGCATTTTAACATCTATATAATTTTTCTTTAGCACCCAGTGCGTATGATAAATATTTATTGTCTTGTACATGATTCATCAACACTTATACGCACTGTTGTTTAATTTTAAACTTATTCCCTGTTTTAATTTAAGTGACTAGCGCGACTCGTTAATGCCGTTAGCCAAATTGAATTTTAATGTAGTGGTTAAAATGCTTTCAGTATATTTTAGGCAAATTATGTTGCAATAAGAATAAATTATTGTGCAGTATATTTTGAATATATTTTGAAACTAGTTTATAGAAAACATTAAATTTTCTGGTATTTAAGCAACAAGGCCCCAAGGCAGAGTATATTTTTGTATAACATGTCATAGGTAGAGGATAAGACCACAAATAAATTTTTTTTTATGCAGAAACGCTAATAATATTGAGTGCCATTAAATATGTGTTTTTTTTTGCAATTTGTTTATGGAATAATTGCATTATTTATTTGTAATTAAGAAACTGTCTATATTTTTTTATTATAAATACATTCTAATTTGAGCAGAACGTTCAATTCAAAGTATATCCTGTATTAGAATATGATCTTTAATGTGGAATTGTATCATTTGTCAGCCAGGTTCCTCCTATTTTTAAATAATGATTCATCTTTAAAAACAAATCGCATTAATTAACCTTTTATGGAGGTAGGATCAATTATGGACGAACGCCATCCATACCTTATAGGGTAATTTTTGGGTACATAAACATTGTTGGAAATTTCAGCATAATTGCTTGCTGCCTTAGGGTTCTCACCGTTTTACTTCGCGGATCAAATCAATAACACAAATAAAAGTAGACCCGTATTTTAATAAAATATTTGGTATACTGAAAACATCTGAAAGTATTCCGCTTACAAATTCTGAATCTATTAAGTATGTCTATCCGTCCATTTCATCTGGCTTTACATATAAAGAACGGTACAGGTAGAATTTTCAGTATCAGTAAAGCCAAATCCCTAATAGGTTAGTTATGGTAGATAACCATATCCTTATGATCAGGCCTCATTTGCCTCACTTTCAGGAAATATGTTAAATGTCCACAGTTCATTTATAAACACTCGTATCGTAATCAAATTTGGCATAAATAAACTCTATGTAAACAAAAATCTCTCCACCAAATTTAGTGTTGACCAGTCTATAATTGACCCTAGACCTCTTTGAGAAAAATAGTTTTTACAAATAACTGACTTGCACCCGACTAAACTTACTTCTTTTTAAAGAGTTCGAAATCTGAGATTATTTGTATTCATTTTTTTCTCTACGAATAACTTATGTTGAAAAGTTACCCCCTTATACTTTATAAAAGCCTAAATATTTACAACCATTGTTTGTCATTTCGTTTGTAAAATATCGAAATATTGGTCATAGGCCCAAAAAGTATATATTATATATTCTGGCTCCTTACTAAATTCTATGACGACGGACATATCTAGGTCCGTCCGTCTGTCTTTCTGTCTGTCTGTCTGTCTGTCTGTCTGTATGTCTGTTGAAAACATGATAGACTCCGAATGGCATGAGCTAGAGTGTCGAAATTTTCCACAAATATTTTCTACAGATAAGGTTTGTTTGGTGTTGAAAATGGGCAATATCGGTCCACGTTTTCGTGGCAATGAAATTCTACACACATACGAGGAAAAATTACCCTACCAAATTTTATGTGGATCGGTCCATAATAGACCCTACCCCCATTCAGAAAATGACTATAATGCTCATTATTGGCTTAAAAATACGAATACAATTCGACACACATAATCTACATGCGAAGCAAAATTACTCAACCAAATTTTATGTGGATCGTTCAATAATTGACCTTACCCCCCATATCAGGTCCCCTTCAGAAAATGACTTTAACGCATATTAGTGACCTAATAATACGAGTGCAGCGATAAAATTCAAAACAAACAAGTTTTGTATAAGCCAAAATCTCCCTATCAAAGTTTACAAGGATCGGGCCATATCTGACCCTATCTCCCATTAAAGTCCCCATTTGAAAATGACTTTAACTCTTATCAATGGCTTAAAAATACGAGTACAGCGATGAAATCCAACATAAACAAGTTTTGTACGATCCAAGATCTTTCTATCAAATTTTACGAAGATCGGACTAAAATTGACACAACAAACAAAAAAAAAAGTTACAAAGATTATTTATAAGTAAGCTTTACTTACATGGCAATGATTTGATGGTGGGTGTATAAGATTCGGCATAGCCGAATATAACACTTTTGCTTGTTCTTGTTTAAATTATTTGCTTACCTTAAAAAATACAATATTTTACTAAACATTTTCAATCTCTCTAATTAACTAGTTTCTAATGCAGGTTGTCAGTATATAAAAGTACCTATGTATGTGTATACATACATATGTAAGCATTTAGACTATGTTGGCTTTACTAATTAGTTAAAAAGCATGTTAATACTTTGTGTACAATAGTTATATAAATATAAAATTAATTAATTAAAAACATTTCAAATTAAACAACGTAATACAGCAAATAATAAAAATTATGAAAAAAAATTGCAAAATTAACTAATTTTAAATGTACATTCAAAAAAAAAAAAAAAAAAAAAAAAAAACTTGAACTTAAAATTTTATTTTTATACACACCCATTACTATTACTTCATTCTCTACAGCATACCGGAAATGTTTGTCAATTATCCATATTACCCGGTGACATATTTCATTCTAACCTTATCCGGTGCGATGACAGTTTTTACCTTTAGTTTTGTGGATGGATTTTTTGTTTGTGCCTGTATGTATATGTGTGGTATATTTCGAATGATTCAATATGACATACGCACAATATTTACTGAATTGAAAGGAGGTAAGTAAGAAACAAATTTAGAATAGAAATGTTAAAATGACTATATTATAACTGAAATAATGACAGAATACAAAAAGTATGATGAATTTATGATTTTTCTGCTTACTTTATGATTTCTGATAAAATTCTTATGCATACAAAAATTATGGTATTTTTTAGATTTTTTCTCAATTTCTTTTTGTTTCTCCTTCAAACTCAATTATGTTCAAAGAATACAAACATGTTGTAACGTATTGCCAATTGACTTCCTTATTCAGGAGTAAAACGAAAAAAAAAGAGATGAGCCAACAATAAAAGTTGCTACAAGTTTTTCTACTTAATTCTTGTTTCATTCTTGTTGATGCTTATAACACCATCATAAATTTCTTGGTTTTATAAAGGAGAACAAATTATGAAGAACTCGTGGAATGGAAAACGACGAATAGTAGAGACGCTATCAAAAATTTTTAAAAAGTAAATTAAGAGGAAGTCAAAATCAACCCTTAAGAGTACAAAATCAGACTGATGAAACTTTTTATACCCTACACCACTTTAGTGGGGAGGGTATAAAAACGATTCTATACCAATCGGCTTAGAATCGTTTTCTGAGTCGATTAAGCTATGTCCGTCTGTCCGTCTGGCTGGATGGCTGGCTGTCTATGTAAACCTTGTGCGCAAGGTACAGGTCGCAATTTTCAAAGCACTATTGAAAATGGTTAAAATCGGTCCATTATTTCACCTAGCCCCCATACAACAGAACCCCCCGAAAAGGGCTTCTGAGCTCATAATTATGTTAAATATACCTGTATATTGATAAAAACCGGTACAACTAAGTTTTATATAATTTCATAGAGATCGGGCTTCATTTGACCCTAGATCCCATACAAAGTCCCCTTCAGAAAATTACTTGAATGTCCAAAATTAACTTATAAACACAAATTTCGCGATAAAATTCAGCACAATAAAATATTATGTTAATATAAATATATTCACAAAATTTTATCGGGTTTGGTCCATATTTGCCCCTAGCTCCCATATAAAGCCTCTTTCAGAAAATTAGTTTTTCATCCATAAATTGCTTAAATGTATCGGAACAAGGTAATAGAAGATAAATGCTTTATTATGAAAAATAAATCACATTTAATATTCATAACTGGTGTAGGGTATCATATGGTCGGTCACGCCCGACTATATTTTCTTATTTGTTTTAAATTAACGAACGTTTATAATGTTAATGTCTAGAAACTGTATTTTAATCCTTCTGATCTGCATCCGATTTCATGTAAATATATAGGGTAGAATTACAATAGTAAGAGTTGATAATTTTATTTCAATACAATGAGAGTAGCAAAGTATACTGGGTGTAGCTAGTACACTAATAAATTGATCTATTTGATTCAAAATCTCAAATATATTTCACAAACTACCAACCTTTTATACCAGTAAATACTTCCCTCCACCCCCCAAACTTTAATTCTATAACTAGAACTTTATATAACTGTCTGTTACACACATAACGAACAACACACATGCAATATTTGCTGACTGTACAGAAATTCAATCATCATCAAAAAATCTTGTAACATTAATATTTTAGCAAAATATGATTAATTCTAACAACGATTACATGGTAATGACTATAATAATGACTCTCAGTGGGGCATTATACTTTCGTCATATTTTTAATTAAAAGTATGAGTAGATTAACACGTGTAACTACTATACATAAATATTCACTAAGAAAGTTGTGATGTTATCTAAGTTTGACGTTTATAGTTTCAACAGAAATAAGAAAAAAAAAAAAATAATCAATAGAAGAATATCATATTTAATTAAGTAACTTGAACTTGACCTTTAATTAATATAGGATTCAGCAATAAATTATTAAGTGTATAAATAGAATTGAAGAAAATTCGTAATGACCAACAACTTGATAATAACAATATGATAATAATATGCTTAACCTACTTGATTCCTAGTGTGTGCGATAATAATTTATTAAAATTATTTTCCACAAGTAAAGATGAATTCCGAACATAAATAAATGTATTTGCAAGGGGAAAGTTCCAATTTTCCGGTTTTTGAATTTTTCCTGATATCGTCGGCTTTATATATAAAGAATGTTTGTTTGGACTTTATAGAGTGCTAAAGGGCTGGGCCGATTTTCCTCAAATTGAGTTCTCAAATTTGTTCTGGACAAATTTGACATGCATATGAGTATTTGGGGACAAAATGGGCAGACTAGTTTAAGTAGGCGTGGCACATCCCATATAAGGAAAAAATCTATATCTGAGCAAATATTGGAGCTAGTTCCAATTTTCCGGTTTTTGAATTTTTTCAGATATCGTCGGCTTTATATATAAAGAATGTTTGTTTGTTTGGACTTTATAGAGTGCTAAAAGGCTGGGCCGATTTTCCTCAAATTGAGTTCTCAAATTTGTTCTGGACAAATTTGACATGCATATGAGTATTTGGAGACAAAATGGGCAGACTAGTTTAAGTAGGCGTGGCACCTCCCATATAAGGAAAAAATGTATGTATATCTGAGCAACTATTGGTGATAGAATTTGGCGGACTAGCAATCGGGAGCGTGGTATCTCTCATGAGAATTAAATCGAAAAATATTAATATCTTAGAAAACTCTTAGACTAACATATGCAAAAATTCGTCTATCTGGGAAACTATTAGAAGTAGATTATTTAAATTTTGCATGGATAACACTGAGATCTATATGAAAGTTTGGAAAAATGGGGGTGTGGCACCTCCCATATAAATCAAACAGAAAAGTCATCCATATTAACGTTAGACAAAATAAAGATTTATCAATGTATTAGTCTTAGGACTATAATAATGTCTAAAACTATTTTAAGAGCTTGTCTATGAAATAGATTATGGACTACTCTAAGAATGAGTCTGTATGTGTAGTCTGCGGATTAGTCTACGGAATAGTCAATGGATCTATGATAGAGGGTATGGATTATCTATTATTCTAGTCTATGAAGACTAGTCTATGAAGTGGTCTGTGGATTAGTCTAAAGACTACTTAAAGTTCTAGTCCAAAGACTATTCTCGTATAAAAAACTAATATAAGAATTAGTCTGAGAACTTTTCTAGTTCTAGTCCAAAGACTCTTCTCGTGTAAGAACTAATATAAGAACTAGTCTAAGAACTTGGCTAAAGACTAGTCTAAGGTCTAGTCTAAGGACTAGCCTATAGACTAGTCTATTTTCGGGAGTATGGATTAGTCCATCCAACAGTCTATGGTTTTGTCTATCTACTATTGTATGAACTACTCTTTTTGTATAGTATGGACTAGTCTATGAAGCAGCCTATGGATCATGGTTCATTCATGGGAATGGTCTAAGGACTAGCCTATAGAATATGTTCGAGAGTATGGATTAGTTCATTCACTAAACTATGATTAAGCCTATGGTTTTATCTATGGATCAGAGTGTCGAATAGTCTAAAGACCAGCCTATAGACTAGTCCATGTTCGAGAGTATGGATTATTCCATCCCCTAGTCTATGAAACAGCCTATTATTTTGTCTTTCTACTATTATATGAACTAGCCTGTTCGTAGACTATGGACTAGTCTATAGTCTAAAATATGGACAAGTCTATGGATCAGTCTATCTAAAAGTCTAAGGTGTATTCTAAGAACTAAATTAAGTACTAGTATAAGAAGTAGGTTAAAGAATAGTCTAAGGCCTGTTTTAAGTACTAGTCTAGAAACTAGTATAACGTTTTCTGTAAGGACTAGCTTATGGACTAGTCTTTATACTATACAATGGCATAGAGTAAGAACTAGACCATCCACAAGTATATGAACCAGCATATGAATCATTCTGGACAAGTTTTATTACTATTCTGAGGACTAGGTTATGGATTAGCCTAAAAAGTTTATGGCCTAGTCCATGTACTACGGATTATAATAAAGGCTGGTTATTGATTTGTCTATTGGACTAGTTTATGCTAGACTACCCTATTGTATTTTAGAAAATAGTATCCCGATTGTGATAATTTGTAAACAATAAACTCAAATTTTTACTCCATTTTCGTTTTCTGTTTTTTTAACTCTTAAGGTGAAACTTCAAGTTTGGCACAAAATCGACGTTTTCGTTTGCAATTGACTGCAGTAGTTAAACGTCATAACGCGATCATCGATTTATGTTCGGATTTTGCAGCAAACTTTACTCTTATCATTTTGATGCATTTTCTGTCGGCAGCATTAGTTTTATGTTCGAGTATTTTGGATTTAATGTTGGTAAGTAAGGCAAGATAGTATACGTACATAAGTAAATGTATAAGTGAGACAAAAGTAGTTTAATCCACAAGATTTTTATTATACCCACCATCAAAAAAGATGGGGGTATATTGATTTTGTCATTCCGTTTGTAACACATCGAAATATTGGTCATAGACAAATAAAAGTATATATATATATATATATTCTGGGTCGTTATTAAATTCTAAGACGATCTAGCCATGTCCGTCCGTCTGTCCGTCCGTCCGTCCGTCTGTCCGTCCGTCCGTCCGTCCGTCCGTCCTTCCGTCCGTCCTTCCGTCCTTCCGTCCGTCCTTCCGTCCGTCAGTCCGTCTGTCTGTTGAAATCACGATAGGGACCACACGAGAGGAGCTACACAGTTGAAATTTGCACAAATATTCTCCATTGTTAAGGTTTGTTTGGTATTGAAAATGGGCTATATCGGCCCACTTTTTCGGATAGCCCCCATATAAGTGGACCTCCAAAAAACAGCTTTAACGGGCATAACTGCTTTAGAAGTACAAGTATAGCGAAAAAAATCGACATAAATAAGTTTCATATGAGCCAAAATCTGTCTACCAAATTTTTTGAGGATCGGCCCATAAATGACCCTACCCCCATATTAGGTCCCCTTCTGAAAATTACTTTAACACTTATTACTGGTTCCAAAATGCAAGTATAGCGACGAAATTCGGTATAAGTATGTTTCTTACGAACCAAAATCTCTCTACCATTTTTTTTTAGGATCGGCCCATAATTGACCCTACCCCCCATATAAGGTCCCCTTTAGAAAATGACTTTAACACTCATTACTGGCCTAAAAATTCGAGTATAGCGATGAAATTCAGTATAAGAAGGTTTCTTATGAACCAAAACCTTTTAAACAATTTGTTTAGGATCGGCCCATAAATGACCCTACCCCCCATATAAGGTCCCCTTCTGAAAATGACTTTAACGCTCATTACTGGCTAAAAAATACGAATATAGCAACAATTATGTTCCTCGCGAGCCAAAACCTTCTTAATAACTTTTATGTGGATAGGTCCATAATTGACCCTACTCCCCCTATTGGGTCCACTTCAGGAAATAGCTTAAACACTCATTACTGTCTTAAAAATACGAGTAAAGCGATGAAATGCTACACACGTAAGTTTCTTACGAGCCAAAACCCCCGTACCAATTTTTTTGGATCGGCCCATAAATGACCCTTCCACCATATAAGGTCCCCCTCTGCAAATAACTACAATGCTCATTACTGGCTTAAAAATATGAATGTGACGAAAATTGACGCACATAAGTTTAATGCGTGCCAAAATCTCTTCACCAAATTTAGGGAGGATCGGTCCATAATTTACCTTACCGCCCATATAAGGTCCCCTTCAGAAAATTACTTAGACGATCATTACTGGCTTAAAAATATGAGTTATGAAATACGGTTATGAAACTCGCTCCGAATTTCATGCGGAATGTGTCTGTAATTCACAAAAGGTTTCCTTCAAGAAAGGGTTTTGGTTAATAAAATACGAGTGTTCCTTATTTAAAATACGAGTATAGCGCTGAAATTTTGCATAAATAAGTTCTATACATAATCTATGTACAAAATTTTATGAGTATCGGTTCATAATTGACGCTCACGGATTAAGGATTGAAAAAAAAAATATTTGTTTTTTAAAAATTAATATTTTGTTAGTTCAAAAAAGCTCGGTCCATAATTGACTTAAGCCATATTCCAAATATCACCCTTTTACGGCATACGGTTTGATGGTGGGTATATGAGATTCGGCACAGCCGAATTGGGTTTGTGCTGATGTTTGTAACGCATAATAATATTGGTCCTATACCCACCTTAAAGTATACCAATCGGCTCAGAATCATTTTCTGAGTCGATTTAGCTATGTCCGTCCGTCTGTCCGTCCGTCCATGTAAACCTTGTAATCAAACTACAGGTCGCAATTTTGAAGATAATTCAATGAAATTTGGTACATGATCTTCTATTGTCCCAGGGACGAAGCCTATTGAAAATGGTTAAGATCGGTTCATTATTTCACCTAGCCCCCATACAACTGAACCCCCCAATAGGGCTTGTAATCCTTGTAATCAAACTACAGGTCGCAATCTTAGGGATAATTCAATGAAATTAGGCACATGATCTTTTATGGTATCGTAGATGAAGCCTGTTGAAAATGGTTTACATCGGTCCATTATTTCACCTAGCCCCCACACAACTGAACCCGCCGAATAGGGCTTTTAAGTTTATAATTATGTTAAATATACTCATATCTCGACAAAAAGCTGCAAAAACCAAGTTGTATACAAAACTTGATGGCCCCCATGACCTAGCCCCTATGAAAAGCCCCCATCAAAATTTCACTTAAATGTCCACAATTTTATTCAACAATAAACGGCTTAAGTATGTATATCTAAGGTAAGTTACAATTCAACTTAAATGCTTTATTATGGCAACTAAATCACATTATATTTTTGTCAAAGGTGTAGGATATTATATGGTCGGCCTCGCCCGACTATAACTTCTTACTTGTTTATAAGTTGCATTTTGTATTTATTTTATTTTTAAATAAGTATCAATATGTACTTATATTACTGCTCTTTTGTTTAAACTTTTATTAGATTCACTTTTTATTCTAAATTTTTCCTTTGCTTTCGTTTTGAAAGTTGATTTTAATTTTTTACACAAGTTTTTTTTACACAATTTTTTTATTCATCTTTAGTTGGACGGTTTCCACAGCAACGTTCGTGCGCTGTTAAAATAAAGTAAAAACAATTTAAATTACGTTAGTTTTATATTAATCCCATTTTATGTTTAGCGTATATTGTACTTTGAGTGTTATTAAACATTAAAAGTTTTGCTGTTTTATAGAAATTAGCTATTTGTAGTAAATTTTAGGGAAAACATTTGCCCTATATAGAGTAGAAAATAAGAAAATGCAACAATTATCGTAAACTTGAATAGAGAACTATTTTGGATAAGTATTTAAATATAAAAGGCAGTTTTATCACGAAAATAGTTTCGAATTTATTTAAATAAAGATCAAAATAATGCTTTTCTCTATAAGATTTTGTATTATCTACAACGAAAGCTTTGTAAAGCTTTGTCACGATCGATTTTAATAAAACTTTAAAAGCTTTTGCTAAAATTTTAAAAATCACTTCATTATAGGCTAAATACGAATCGTTACAACCTAATACGTTTAAAATTTCTACTCGTTTATTTATAATCTTTTTTTCCTCCTTAATTACTATATTTTTTTCGTATCGGATTTATTATCAGCATAAAAAAGGAAAAATTCAAAAAAAAAAAAAAAGTCTACGAAATGGCTTAATAATGAACGACAACAAAAAATTAAGTCAATTTTCCTGTTTTTTTTTATATTCATTAAATAAGTTTAGCTACTAAACATTTATTTTTCATACAATTTTTTCGTGAGGAAAGTTAAAGATTTAAAGTACAATAAATATAGAAGAAACAAAAAAAAGCACAATAATAATTGTCAGTTCTGTTGACATAATCTCCCTTTAGCATTTCAACGAAATCGAAAAATGAAAAGAAAAGTAGCAAACAGTCATTCAAAGAGATAGACATACTTAGTATATAACTTGTTCGGCCTTGATTGGAATGAAGGTGAGTGATACTTTTTCCTGCAACAGTACAATTTCTTTTATAGCACGTGTAAAAAAAAAAATAATCAGAAAAAACAAAAAATTTATACGAGTTATAAATGTTCATTCACCATGACAAGAAGTATCTTTTACAATCAATATTTTATTGTCAAACTGACATTGAGAGAACTAGACAAATGTTAATGGCGCTAAAGGAATTTAATTTCATTAAAGTACTTATTTCAAAACAATTTAGTCCTTTAAAAGATTATTGAAAAATATGCTAAAAGTTGTCTAAATAAATAGTCATACTTAGTGTTATTACAAGAAGGAAACTTTATTTATGGTAATTTTTATTGAAATTGAACAACCAAATAAATGTAATAATAAATGTGTAAAAGTTTTGAGAATATTTAGTGTCCCTTAAGCTTCGAATAACTTTTTTGAACTAATATATTCATCTAATATTGAAAGAAGTTCAATTTAATTACACAGTAATAGAAAAAAAAAAAAAAGTAATAAGGCACATTTTTTAAAGGATATTTCGAAAACATTTTTCTATACAAAAGCTTCTTCTGAAGATAATTCTTTTCGATAACAGTTTTTATAAAAAATAATCATTCAATGAAAATTTTCTATGGTAAATAATCTTTAAAAGATATATTCTTTACAAACAATCTCAGCAGGAGAACTTCTTACAGAAAACAGATTTGTATTCTTTAGAAAGCAGTTTTATACGGCAAATACTTTCTATAGAAATGGGGATCATTTAGTTAGTTAGCTAGATAGTTAGTTAGTTAGTTAGTTAGTTAGTAGTTAGTTAAGTAGTTAGTTAGTAGTAGTTAGTAGTTAGTTAGTTAGTTGTTAGTTAGTTAGTTAGTTAGTTAGTTAGTAGTTAGTTAGTTAGTTAGTTAGGTTAGTTAGTTAGTTAGTTAGTTAGTAGTTAGTTAGTTAGTTAGTAGTTAGTTAGTTAGTTAGTTAGTAGTTAGTTAGTTAGTTAGTTAGTGTAGTTAGTAGTTTAGTTAGGTAGTTAGTTAGTTAGTTAGTTAGTTAGTTAGTTAGGTTAGTTAGTTAGTAGTTAGTTAGTTAGTTAGTAGTTAGTAGTTAGTTAGTTAGTTAGTAGAGTTAGTTAGTTAGTTAGTAGTTAGTTAGTAGTTAGTTAGTTAGTAGTTAGTTAGTTAGTTAGTTAGTTAGTTAGTTAGTTAGTTAGTAGTTAGTTAGTTAGTTAGTAGTAGTTAGTTAGTTAGTTAGTTAGTTAGTAGTTAGTAGTTAGTTAGTTAGTTAGTTAGTTAGTAGTAGTTAGTTAGTTAGTTAGTTAGTCGTTAGTTAGTTAGTAGTTAGTTAGTTAGTTAGTTAGTAGTTAGTTAGTAGGTAGTTGTTAGTAGTAGTGTTAGTTAGTTAGTTAGTTAGTAGTTAGTAGTAGTTAGTAGTTAGTTAGTTAGTAGTTAGTTAGTTAGTTAGTAGTTAGTTAGTAGTAGTTAGTAGTTAGTTAGTTAGTTAGTTAGTAGTTAGTTAGTGTTAGTTCGTTAGTTAGTAGTTAGTTAGTTAGTTAGTTAGTAGTTAGTTAGTTAGTTAGTTAGTAGTTAGTTAGTTAGTTGTAGTAGTAGTTAGTAGTAGTTAGTTAGTAGTAGTTAGTTAGTTAGGTAGTTAGTTAGTAGTTAGTTAGTTAGTTAGTTAGTTAGTTAGTTAGTTAGTTAGTTAGTTAGTTAGTTAGTTAGTTAGTTAGTTAGTAGTTAGTTAGTTAGTTAGTAGTTAGTTAGTTAGTTAGTTAGTTAGTTAGTAGTTAGTTAGTTAGTTAGTTAGTAGTTAGTTAGTTAGGTAGTTAGTTAGTTAGTTAGTTAGTAGTTAGTTAGTTAGTTAGTAGTTAGTTAGTTAGTTAGTTAGTTAGTTAGTTAGTTAGTTAGTTAGTTAGTTAGTTAGTTAGTTAGTTAGTTAGTTAGTTAGTTAGTTAGTTAGTTAGTAGTAGTTAGTAGTTAGTTAGTTAGTTAGTTAGTTAGTTAGTTAGTAGTTAGTTAGTAGTTAGTTAGTTAGTTAGTTAGTTAGTTAGTAGTTAGTAGTTAGTTAGTTAGTTAGTTAGTTAGTTAGTTAGTTAGTTAGTTAGTGTTAGTTAGTTAGTTAGTTAGTTAGTTAGTTAGTTAGTGTAGTTAGTTAGTTAGTTAGTTAGTTAGTTAGTTAGTTAGTTAGTTAGTAGTTAGTTAGTTAGTTAGTTAGTTAGTTAGTTAGTTAGTTAGTTAGTTAGTTAGTTAGTTAGTAGTTAGTTAGTTAGTTAGTTAGTTAGTTAGTTAGTTAGTTAGTTAGTTAGTTAGTTAGTTAGTTAGTTAGTTAGTTAGTTAGTTAGTTAGTTAGTTAGTTAGTTAGTTAGTTAGTTAGTTAGTTAGTTAGTTAGTTAGTTAGTTAGTTAGTAGTTAGTTAGTTAGTTAGTTAGTTAGTTAGTTAGTTAGTTAGTTAGTTAGTTAGTTAGTTAGTTAGTTAGTTAGTTAGTTAGTTAGTTAGTTAGTTAGTTAGTTAGTAGTTAGTTAGTAGTTAGTTAGTAGTTAGTTAGTTAGTTAGTTAGTTACAATTAACATTAATGATGCCCAATTACAATATTCCCCAACGGATGTTTATTAAACTAAAGCATATTTATGAAATTTCATAAACAATATGTACATATCCGTTTAACCCTACCTTTTTTACCCTTTTTTAAGAATTCAATCTAAACCACAAACAAATTTCAGTATAATGATAAAGTGTTTTGTAAATATTCATAATCTACTTCTGATTTCAATTAAATTCAACTTTCAAACTGTTCTACAAAAAATTTTCAAAACAGCAGGTGGGTTTTACTAAGAACAGCAAAAAAATATCTTAAATAAAAATATGACCTAAACAACTAGAACAAATTCCTGGAAAATTACAAACAACCCACAAACCATTACACTTCAAATATCAACCAAAAACGACCAAATGTTCTTGATTACTTATTTACTTCAAATGGGAAGTAAAAGTTACAGAGTACGTAAAATATGCATGGCCTCACATAAATAAACAATAATTTATAAGAGAAAAATGCCATATACTCTGATTTTACACATCATTAGCTTTCTTGATATAAAGTAAAATGGTATTTATTTATTTTCTAAAACTCAATTTAAATTAAATGATAACAATAAAGAGATTAAAAATAATAATTTACTTTTAATTCAGCTTGTCTTCTTTCTGTTTCCTTTCTTTTTGGTTCAAATTTAATGGCACACAATAATTTTTATTTCCGTCCATTTGTTGTTAACGCAAACAATTCTTGCATTTTTTGTTACGCTTAATTTTTACATTATAATTTTTACCTTTAGTATCACCTTCATACTCCCAACTGAAAAAGCGCGAATAAAAAACGTACTCTCGTAGTAGTATTTGATTACTTTTATTATGTTTAATTTCACTTTCTGTGTACACTTGTTGGTTTGTCCTTTTGGTTTTTTTCTACTTATTTTTTATACCCTCCACCACCATCAGTGGTGATAGAGGGTATATATAACTTTGTCATTCCGTGTGTAACACCAAGAAATATTCATCTGAGACCCAACAAAGTATATATATTCTGGGTCCTTATCAAATTCTGAGTCGATTTAGCTATGTCCGTCTGTCCGTCTGTCTGTGTAAAACACGCTCACGATAAAACGAAGCAATAGAGCTTAACCAAATTCACCCAAAATGTTCTTAATTTTCCTAAGTTGTTTGGTATTGCAAATGGGCAAAATCGGTTCACACCGGGAAAAATTATGAATCAAAATTTAAAACAACTTCCGAAAAAAATAAGCATTTTTTACACATTCTGATGTAGTTTTCTCGAAAACTATGCAAGATAATGCCATGGAAATCACCATATATTCGTTTCTGCACAAGATCTTGATCCCTGCTGAAAATTGCCAGAATCGGTCCACAATTTCATATACCTCCCATACAAAAGTACATATTCCCGGAAAATGGGTTTTTTGTTAATAACTTCCGCCACAATGTCGATATCTTCACAAAATTTTACAAATTAAAATCTTATGTCAACAGAAGTCTTTCAGAAGAAAAATTTTATGGATCGGTCCATAATTGGACATAGCTCCCATACAAGGTCCCCTCCCGAAAATCACTTAAACGCGCATAACTCATTACTAAATTAAGATATCCAAATAAAATTTGGTACAAGTATTGCCCATATGCATAGAAATATTATTGTGAAATTTTTTTCCGATCGGTCCATAATTGGTCATAGCTCCCATACAAGGTCTCCTCCCGAAAATCACTTAAACGCGCATAACTCAGTACTAAATTAAGATATCCATATAAAATTTGGTATAAGTATTGCCCATATGCATAGAAATATTACTGTGAAATTTTTTTTCCGATCGGTCCATAATTGGTCATAGCTCCCATACAAGGTCCCCTCCCGAAAATCACTTAAACGCGCTTAACTCATAACTTAATTAAGATATCCATATAAAATTTGTTACAAATATTACTCATATGCACAGAAATATTGTTGTGAAATTTTTTTCCGATCGGTCCATAATTGATCATAGCTCCTATACAAGGTCCCCTCCCGAAAATCACTTAAACGCGCATAACTCATTACTAAATTAAGATATCCAAATAAAATTTGGTATAAGTATTGCCCATATGCATAGAAATATTACTGTGAAATTTTTTTTCCGATCGGTCCATAATTGGTCATAGCTCCCATACAAGGTCCCCTCCCGAAAATCTCTTAAACGCGCTTAACTCATAACTAAATTAAGATATCCATATAAAATTTGGTACAAATATTACTCATATGCACAGAAATTTTGTTGTGAAATTTTTTTCCGATCGGTCCAAAATTGATCATAGCTCCCATACAAGGTCCCCTCCCGAAAATCACTTAAACGCGCATAACTCATTATTAAATTCAGATATCCATATAAAATTTGGTACAAGTATTGCCCATATGCATAGAAATATTACTGTGAAATTTTTTTCCGATCGGTCCATAATTGGTCATAGCTCCCATACAAGGTCCCCTCCCGAAAATCACTTAAACGCGCATAACTCGTTACTAAATTAAGATATCCAAATACAATTTGGTATAAGTATTGCCCATATGCATAGAAATATTACTGTGAAATTTTTTTTCCGATCGGTCCAAAATTGATCATAGCTCCCATACAAGGTCCCCTCCCGAAAATCACTTAAACGCGCATAACTCATTATTAAATTCAGATATCCATATAAAATTTGGTACAAGTATTGCCCATATGCATAGAAATATTACTGTGAAATTTTTTTCCGATCGGTCCATAATTGGTCATAGCTCCCATACAAGGTTCCCTCCCTAAAATCACTTAAACGCGCATAACTCATTACTAAAAGTAAGATATCCAAATAAAATTTGGTGTAAGTATTGCCCATATGCATAGAAATATTACTGTGAAAGTTTTTTTCGATCGGTCCATAATTGGTCATAGCTCCCATACAAGGTCCCCTCCCGAAAATCACTTAAACGCGCATAACTCATTACGTAATTAAGATATCCATATGGTACAAATATTACTCATATGCACAGAAATATTACAGATAATTTTTTTTTCCGATCGGTCCATAACTGGTCATAGCTCCCATACAAGGTCCCCTCCCGAAAATCACTCAAACGCACATAACTCATTACTAAATTAAGATATTCATATAAAGTTTGGCAAAAATATTGCTCATATACAGAGAAATATTACTGTGAAATTGTTTTCCTATCGATCCATAATTGATCAAAGCTCCCATACAAGGTCCCTTTCAGAAAAATACTTAAAGGCACATAACTCATTACCAAATAATGATATAAATAAATACTATTTTTGTTCATAAATACTATTTTGTAATGCAAAAAGCACTTAATGGTATTTCAAAAATTTTTCACGATCGGTCTATATTTGGTCATATCTCTCATACTAGGTCCTGCCCCTAAAAGCGCTTTAGCCGTATTTAACTATTTGCATTATCAATTTGTGTAGAACAAAATTATATATATGTATGTATGTATTTTTAAAATCCTTAAATCTTCCACACACATGCACACATGCAAATACGAGATATCGCTAAAGCATATCTTAGGGCGCTATAAAAATTTAAATGAAATTGGCGTTTCTAATGTTCAATAAATCTTGGAATTGTAGTAGATTTAAGCTGTTTAAATCTTGGGATTTTTCTATTTAAGACATGAGAAAACTTATTTCTACAAATATTTTATTAATTAGAAATGTAGTAATACAAAAGTTGCTGGTGGAGGGTATTTAAGATTCGGCTCAGCCGAATATAGCACTCTAACTTGTTTAACCTAATTTTTATAAAGGAAACACAAATAGCTGCAACATGGATATCAGGGATGGATAATAGATTTTTTCTTTCAGTTTAAAAATCATATAAAAAGGTACTTTTTCAGTCTTAGATACGTAATTTTCTATTTTGATATAGAAGTTTCTACAAAAGTATCTGTTATATATAAAGAAAATATTAGAATATTGCCCTAAATTTAGCATATAATCTTAATATAACTAACTAAATAGTTTTCTATCTTGTCAGATCTCCCATACCTGTTGGTCTCATACTGTCATACTGAAATATAACATATATACATATGTACTTGAATACACACGCATACGTAATAAAATTCATATAATTTTTACAGTTGCACAGTTGAAGTTGTAAATACTTTACACCATTTCTTTTATATCTGGCGATAATCCGGTGATATCGGAGATATCCACTGGATCGACTCATACTGGTCTGTTTAAATAATTTATTGTTGCTATTTAAAGTAATGGCGATAAAATCCCTCTCTGACCACCATCAATGGTGATATAGGGTATATATATGTTTATCATTCCGTGTGTAACACCAAGAAATATTCATCTTAGACCCAACAAAGTATGTATATTCTGGGTTCTTGTGGAATTCCTAGTCGATTTAGCTATGTCCGTTTATCTGTTTATCTGTTTGTCTGTCTGTCTATCTGTGTAAAACACGTTCACGTTAAATCTAAGCAAAGGAAATCAACCAAATTCACCAAGAATATTTATTATTATCCTAGGCAGTTTGGTATTGAAAATCAGTAAAATCGGTTGACGAAGTAAAAAGTTATGAGTAAAAATTTCGGACTACCTCAACAAAAACAAGTAAAAGTGTTATATTCGGCTATACCGAATCTTATATACCCACCATCAAATCACTGCCATATAAATAAACTTTGATATTTTGAATATTATATATCGATACTAATGTGAACATCAGGATAATATTTGAAATAGTTCTCTAATGGGGGTTCAACTATTGACAGTGAAGATTTCGGATTTGACGGTAGGAAGATTTCAGTTCCTTATTTACTTCAAATTTTATAGTTCTACTTATATTTTTAAGCCAGTAATGAACATTAAAGTCATTTTCTTAAAGAGACCTTATACAGGGTTAGGGTTAATTATGGACCGATCCTCATAAAATATGGTAGAGAGATTTTAGCTTAAAATTAGTTTATGTCGAATTGCATTGCGGTATTCATATTTTCAGCCAGTTAAAGTAATTTTCTTAAGCGAACCTTATATGGGGGGTAAGATAAATTATGAACCGATCATCCTTAAATCTCGTAGAACGATTTTTATTTATACAAATCATATTTATGTATTATTTCCAACCAGTAATGAGCGTTGTAAACATTTTCGGTGGGGTAATTATGGACTGATCCTCATAAAAATTGGTAGAGAGATTTCGGTTCTTATAAAACTTATCAGTGTCGAATTTCATCGCTGTACTCGCATTTTTAAGCCAGTAATGAGCGTTAAAGTATATTTCTGATGGGGACCTTAAATGGGGGGTAGGGCCAATTATGGGCCGACCCCCACAACATTTTGTAGAGAGATGTTAGCTCATACAAAACTAGTTTATGTCGAATTTCATTGATCTACTAGTATTTTTAAGCCAGTTCTTAGTTTTAAAGTCATTTTTGAAGGGGCCTTATTTGGGGGATGGTCTATTATAGACCGATCCTCGTAAAATTTTGTAGAACCATCTTGGTTCATACAGGTCATGTTTATATCGAATTTCATCGCTTTACTCATTTTTTTAGGACAGTAATGAGCGTTAAATTATTTTTCTGATGGGGACCTTATATGTGGGGAATTTCATCGCTGTACTCTCAGTTTTAAGCTAGAAAAGAGCGTTAAAGTAATTTTCTGAGGGGATAGGGTCAATTAAGGACCAATCCTTATAAAATTTGATAAAGAGCTTTTGGCTGGCACAAAACTTGTTTATGTAGAATTTTACCGCTGTACTCGCATTTTTAAGTCAGTAATAAGCGTTAAAGTTATTTTCTGAAGGGGACCTTACATGGGGGTAGGGTCAATTATGGACTCATCGTCATAAAATTTAAGAGAATGATTTTAGTTCCTATAAAACTTGTTTATGTCGAATTTTATTGCTATATATGCTTTTTAAGGTCAGATATGATCATTAAAGTCATTTTCTGAAGGGGACCTTATATGGAGGGTATAATCAATTATGGACTGATCCTTATAAAATTTTTCTAAGAGATTTATGTTTCTACAAAACATGTTTGTGTCGCTATTGATGGTCCTCTTAGCCAGTTATGAGCGATAAAGCCATTTTCTGTAGGGGAATTATATGGGGGCTAGGCGAAATCGTGGACCGATATTGTCCATTTTCAATACAAAACAAACTACATCAACTAGAAGTATCTGTGCAAAATTTCAATTCGCTAGCTACTTCCATTGGGACTCTACAGACAGACGGACGGACATGGCTAGATCGTCTTAGAATCTAATAAGGACCCGGAATATATATACTTTTATGGGTCTTAGACGAATATTTCAATGCATTACAAATGGAATGACAAAAACAATATACCCCCCATCTTTTTTGATGGTGGGTATAAAAACAAAACACATAGACCCAAGTTAATAAAAATTTACTAAAATCAAACAAGATTAAAATCCACATATGAAGTTAAACAACTTCAAATCAAATCGAAAATGTCTTAGCTCTGCCTGTAAGGAATTTTGTAACGAGATCTCCAATAGCTCATGAGATACCGAATTATTTCTAAATCAAGGAAAATTTGTATTGGCCACATGGTAGTATGAGTAATGTTGATTATTTACAACAAGTATACTTAAGTGTTACCACTTTGACTTATCTTTTTTTTGGTAACAATTAATATATTTTATAAATTTAGATCAATCGAAACCGGTAGAATATAAATAAAAGAACAACATTTTTGACCAAATGTAAAAACAAAAACAATTAAAGCACAAACAACATCTTGTACAAAATTTTGTTAAATTTGTTCATTAGTTTATATATTGTTATTTCTTTGTCTAGAAATGGTGTTTTATGGTTGTATATTAATTTATGTTCTTAATACGTATGTACATGTTTGTATATTACTATCATGGTGGTCTTACAAATAAAACAATAAAAAATAAAATATAACTAAAAGCAATAACAAACAGAGTAATAATAACACTAACAAAACAAAAACAATAAGATGAAAATTATAACATTATTATCTAAACAAGAAAACAAGTCAGCAAGATGAATAACAAAGTTTTAATTTTTCTTTCCTTTTTCATTTTATGTATTTCTACCCATAATTTTGTAATTTGTATTACAACTTGTTTTCGTACTGATGTGTTTGTTTACTCCGTTATAGAATTCTGCTTCGTTGGGTCTGTTAATTTATATTTTTTATAGTATTGCGGCATTGACGCAACTATTTTTATATTGCATTGGAGGCAGTTATATTAGTGAAAGTGTAAGTATAATTATATACATATTAATTTATTTATTTTATGTGTGTACATTTTTTTCTAAATTCATAAACATAAACATTGTACATTAGGGATGTGACTCATTTTTGACAAAAATTGTACCTATCATTCTGAAAAAAATCTAGACTTTTCCTTTATTGTTCGATATATATAGGACTGCATGTTTTGTATGCCGACATTCTCATGTATATTTTTCGCGTTTTTTTTTAAGAAACAATAGTTTTGTTTCCTTTACTCGACCTTGAATTTTTTAAAAACCTAAAAACCTTCTTGACAACTATATCCCTGTAGCTAAAAATGATGAAAAATACAACAAGGAAAGAAGCATCAGCTCAAGATGAAGAGCACATAACATTCATTCACTCATACACACTTATAAAGAGCAACAAAAACAAGTTAGAGTGCTATATTCGGCTGAGCCGAATCTTAAATACCCTCCACCAGCAACTTTTTTTCTAATTAATAAAATATTTGTAGAAATAAGTTTTCTCATGTCTTAAATAGAAAAATCCTAAGATTTAAACAGCTTAAATCTACTATAATTCCAAGATTTATTGAACATTAGAAACGCCACTTTCATTTAAATTTTTATAGCGCCCTAAGATATGCTTTAGCGATATCTCGTATTTGCATGTATGCATGTGTGTGAAAGATTTAAGGATTTTAAAAATACATACATATCATTATTTGGTAATGAGTTATGTGCCTTTAAGTGTTTTTCTGAAAGGGACCTTGTATGGGAGCTATGATCAATTATGGATCGATAGGAAAACAATTTCACAGTAATATTTCTCTGTATATGAGCAATATTTCTGCCAAATTTTATTTGGATATCTTAATTTAGTAATGAGTTATGCGCGTTTAAGTGATTTGCGTTTAAGTGATTCTATTGACATAAGATTTTAATTTGTAAAATTTTGTGAAGATATCGACATTGTGGCGGAAGTTATTAACAAAAAACCCATTTTCCGGGAATATGTACTTTTGTATGGGAGATATATGAAATTGTGGACCGATTCTGGCCATTTTCAGCAGGGATCAAGATCTTGTGCAGAAACGAATGTATGGTGATTTCCATGGAATTATCTTGCATAGTTTTTGAGAAAATTACATCAGAATGTGTAAAAAATGATTATTTTTTTCGAGGTTGTTTTAAATTTTGATTCATAACTCTTCCCGGTGTGAACCGATTTTGCTCATTTTCAATACCAAACTGTTTAGGATAACAATGAATATTTTCGATGAATTTGGTTTACTTTCTTTGCTTCGTTTTAACGTGAGCGTGTTTTAGGCAGACAGACAGACAGACAGACGGACAGACGGACAGACGGACATAGCTAAATCGACTCAGAATTTGATAAGGACCCAGAATATATATACTTTGTTGGGTCTCAGATGAATATTTCTTGGTGTTACACACGGAATGACAAAGTTATATATACCCTCTATCACCACTGATGGTGGTGGAGGGTATAAAAATTTAATGATAGAAATAATAAAAAAATCTGATACATTTTCCTTATGGTGTGAACATTACCTGAGTGAGTTGTACATAAGAACTTAATTAGACTGACGCAAACAAATTTTCAAAAAGTGTTGAAATAATTGTGTATTTAAGAACTTCGCAAACATTCATTCATTTCTGATGTGCTTGGTGTGGATCATAGATTTAAGGTGTTACAACTTCGGTATTGGAAATTATATTAAATGGACTCAGAAAGTTGTTCTGATATATTTGGTATATTTCAAGGTGTATGTGGTTTTTATGGGTTACAGCGTTGGTGGACGAAATTAAAGATTTTGTTTTTCTTCGTACCATTCTGTAGCATCCTATTATTAAAAAATTGTCCACATTTTTCTTACTTTCATTCTCATATATAGAATCAGAACCAGGACATTTTTACACTCTACACCACTATAGTGCGTTTGTGCTAATGTTTGTAACACCCAAAAATATTGGTCATAGTAAAGTATACCAATCGCCTGAGAATGACTTCCTGAGTCGATTAAGCTATGTCCGTCTGTCTGTCTATGTATCCATGCAAACTTTGTGGGCACTCTACAGGTCGCAATTTTTAAGATAATTTGCTGAAATTTGGAACGTGGCCCCCATATAGCTGGACCTTCCGTTTTGGGCCTTTTAGCTCACAACCACTATATTTCCGAAACTGGGCACAACTAAGTTTGATATAATTATAAATAACACTATCGATTTTCATAATCATCGGGCATCGTTTGACCCTAGCTTCCATACAAAGTCCCCTTCGGAAAATGACTTGAATGTCCACGATTCACTTATAAACACTAGTATCACGATGAAATTTGACACAAATAAGTTTTATATAGACATAATTCACAACAATAAATTTTGAAAGGATCGGCACAATTTCAGCCCTAGACCTCCGGACTTTTTGATTTGGTCCTAGTATCACGATGGAATTTAGCACAAATATGTTTTATATAAACATAATTTCCAACAGTTCTGAAACCTTTAAGACTAAGCCAAAATTGTTTGTCTAAGCCCAAAAAAATGCATCAGTTTTTATAGGAAACAAAATTGATCCTCTAAAACATCGATATACTTACGTGGAGTAGTACCCAATTTAAGAAAGAAAAGTTCTATGAAATCAACATTTTGATCCCTAAAGAAAACACAAACAAACATACATGTTACTATTGCTATATGGCAGGAAATTCATTTTTTATGCTCACAAACTGTAAGATTTTTTACTTATTTCTATCTAAACATACAAACATGTTTTTCAATGTTATTTTTTTTTAGAAAATATAATTTTTTTGTCAAGTTTCCTCTATTTTATCTTTTATTTTTTTTGCTTCTCGTTTCACATAATCCCTACACATTCAGAGTGCTGCAGTTGCTGAGACATTGTATGACATCGAGTGGTATAAGTGTGATGTTAAAACTAGAAAAATGATTTTAATGATGTTGCGCCGTTCGCAGAGACCAACAACAATTGCAGTACCATTTTTTACACCATCACTGACGGCCTTCAGTTCGGTAAGTAGAAAAGTAAATAAGAAATAAGATAATGTTGCTTGTTGTCTTCTCTCTCTCACTCTATTTGTTACATATTATAATCGTCAGCCATATCAGAATCAACGTCATTATCATCATTATCACCACCCTTTACATGTTGATGTTGTTGAAAATGTACTACTGTACTAGTTGAAGATTATAAAGCTCAGTGGTTTGAATGGCTTTTTCTTTTGTTTTACAAAATTTTATTCTAAGTTGTTGTCTTTTCCTTTATAGTTTTGTAAAGAAATGGAAGCCAACTAAACATAGATCTTTAGAATGAAAAAAAGAGTTATTTTCTAGTTATGAATACAAGAGAGAGTATTCAAATTTTGTAAAGATTTAAAACTAAGAGTACTTATGAATTCAATATATTTTACAAAGATAACTAACTTAGAGTAACCCTCTATGACGGCGTAATATTTATACCCTACACCACTATAGTGGGGAGGGTATTATGCGTTTGTGCTGATGTTTGTAACACCCAAAAATATTGGTCCTACACCCACCTTAAAGTATACCAATCGACTCAGAATCACTTCCTGAGTCGATTAAGCTATGTCCGTCCGTCTGTCTGTCTGTCTGTGTGTCCATGTAAACCTTGTGCGCAATTTTTGATGAAATTTGGAACATGCACTTCTCTTGGTCCAAGGACGAAGGCTATTGAAAATGGTTGAAATCGGTCCATTATTTCACCTAGCCCCCATACAACCGGAACCCCGAATAGGGCTTTTGATCTCATAATTATGTTAAATGATCTGCTATCTCTACAAAAATTGGAAAAGTTTAGTTTTATATATGTCTTAGATCGGGCATTATTTGACCCTAGCCCCCATACAAAGTCCCCCTCAGAAAATGACTGGAATGTCCACAATTCACTTATAAACAGTAGTATCACGATGAAATTTGGCACAAATGAGTTTTATATAAACATAATTCCCAACAATAAATTTTATAGGTATCGGACCAAGTATTACTCTAGCCCCCATATAAGCGGACCTTCCGATTTGGGCCTTTTAGCTCATAACTTTGTCAAATATACTACTATCTCTCCAAAAATCGGCACAACTAAGTTGGATATAATTATAAATAACACTGTCGATTTTTATAATGATCGGGCATTATTTGACCCTATCCCCCATACAAAATCCCCTTCAGGAAATGAATTATATCCACAATTCACTTATAAACACTACACAGAAAAAATTAATTTTAAAAAATTTTCAATTAAACGATTAATCAAAAGTTTTAAAAGGGTTCAATTCATTTTATATTTGATTCATAAAAATGTATAATCAAATACGTATTTAACAACAACAAAAATAGAAAAATATAAAAATTTTGTGTACGAAATCAATTATAAGTAGTAATTGAATATACAATTTTTGTTATAGGTTGAACTTCAAAAAATAAAATAATTGAAAACGAGGTTTTGGTAATTGAAATCGTTTTTCAGTTTTTTCTGTGTAGTATCAATATGAAATTTACCGCAAATAGATTTTATATAAGCATTTTATATAAAATGTCGACATTAAATTTTATAAGGATCGGACCAATTTTTGCCCTAGCCCCCATATAACCGGACCTACCGATTAGGGCCTCTTAGCTCATAACTACGATAAATATACTACTATCTTCCCAAAAATTGGCACAACTAAGTTTGATATGTAATTATAAATAACACTGTCATTTTTCGCCATGATCGGAAATAAAAAGTAGCCTATTGCCAGACATACGAATGTGCTGTGAATATTTGAAGAAAATCGGTTTAGCCGTTTAGTAGTCTATAACGTTCAAACATATAAACACACAAACATACAAACAAACACACATTCATTTTTATATATGTATATAGATAATTCCCAATAATACATTTTATAAGGATCGGCTCAATTTCTGCCTTAGCCCCCATACATCCGGACCTTCCGATTTCGGTCGTTTATCTTTTAACTATGTACGTCTAATAATCCTAAAGTCGGCACAATGTGGTGATGTTTGTAACACTCAAAAATATTTGTCCTTATTAAGCTATGTCCGTATTTGTGGCCGAGTAAACCTTGTGTGCACGCAACAGATCGCAATTTGGAATATAATTTGTTAAAATGTGTCACTACTATTCTCTGGATCCACTGACGATGGCTGTTGAAAATGATTGAAATCGATCTTCTATTTTTCCTAGTCAGCATACAACCGAACATGAACAGACATTATTTGGAATCTATATAAGATTAACAGAAATGCTTCATTCTTGCAATTAATCACATTTAATATTCGTAATTGGTGTAGGGTATCATATGGTCGGCCACGCCTGACTATAATTTCTTACTTGTTTTGAGTTGAATTCGAGAAAGGTATTTACATTGGGTCTCTGATGGATATATCTTGGTGTTACATACGGACTGATAGAGTATTAAAAGGCTAAACAGGTTATTTTCAATATCTATTTAAAGTCAGTAATACTTATCACAATGAAAGGTTTATTATATTGTAATGATAAAGAGTGAGGAGGTAGCGAAATAAAGTACATAATAATTTATTATATAAAAATATTTACTAACTTTTCATATAAATCTACAAAATAAATTACAGCTTTTTAAGAGCTACTTGCCGTTGTTTGCCAAAAAAAAACGAGCCATAATTATAAAAAAAAAAATTATATTAAACAGAAACAGTTTTTTGTTCTTATTATTTTGACAGTAAACCACTTATTTTTTGATGAAGATTAAGCACATTTTAATAGTCATATTTATGGCACTTACAACTTAATTATCAAACCATTCAAATTACTGTGCAACACAGTGAGAATAAGACTTTTACGGTTGATGGTGGCGACTACGAAATTACAGGAGAAGGTGAAAAAAGAGGAATAAACAAGTAAAAGTACTATATTCGGCTGTGCCGAATCTTATATACCCATCATCAAATCATTGCCGAAAAGTAATGCTTCCTTATAAATAAACTTTAATATTAAATATTAATATGAACATCAGGGTAATATTTGGAAGAGGGCCTTTAATGAGGGCTTAGGTATGGACCGTGCTTTTCGGAATTAAAAATATTCATTAATTCTGTCATGAGCTTAAAAGTCATTTTCTGAAGAAACCTGTTATACGGGAGGTTGGGTCAGTCATCGACCGTTCCTCATCAAATTCGGTAGAAAGATTTCAGTTCCTATAAAACTTGTTATCACTGTTCTCGTATTTTTATATGGGGGTTATTTGGACCTATTCTCATAAAAATTTGTACATAAATTTTGGTTCGTAAAGAACTTACTTAAGTGGTATTTTAAGTAACTAATGACAAATAAATAAATTTCCTGAAGCGGACCTTAAATGGGAGGTGGAAAAAGTTTTCGACCAATCCTAATCGACGTCGTTTGGACGGTTTCAGTTTATATGGAATTTCATAGATCTGTTCGCATTTAAAAAAATCATTTTTTGAAGGGGACCCTATATGGGGGGTAGAGTCAATCATGGCGTGATTCTTGTAAAATTTGGTAGAACGATTTCAGTTCATACCAGTCTTGTTAATGTAAAATTTTATCGCTGTGCTTATACTTTTAAGTCAGTAATGAGCGTTAAAGTATTTATCTGCAGGGAACTTTATATGGGGGGTAGGGTATGCGATCCTCTTTGTCCTCTTGAATGTACTCGAATTTATAAGTTAGTAACGAGCGTTAAAGTCATTTTCTAAAGGGGACCATATATTGGATCCTCATAAGATTTTATATAGAAATTTTGGCTGGACCAAAACTTATTCGTGTCGAATTTCAAAGCTTTACACGCACTTTTAAGCCAGTAATGAGCGTTAAAGTCATATTCTGAAGGGGACCTTATATAGGGGGGGTAGGGTCAATTATGGACCAATTCTCATAAAAGGCAGTAAAAAGGTGTTGGATCGTAAGAAACTTACCTATTTCGAATTTTTTCGCTATACTAGTACTTTAAGACATTACTGGCATTAAAATCATTTCTGAAGGGTACCTTATATGAGGGGTAGGGTAAATAAAGGACCGATCCACATAAAATTTGGTAGATAGATTTTGGGTAGCTAGGAACTTATTTGTGTTGAATTTCATTGCTATACTCTATTGTTTAGTCAGTAATAAGCGTTAAAGTAATTTTCTGAAGGGATCTTATATGGGGGGTAGGGTTAATTATGAACCGATGCACATTAAATTTGGTAGAGAGGTTTTGGCTCGTAAGAAACTTGATTATGTGTTATTTCTTTGCCATAATCCTATTTTTACGCCACTAACGACCGTTAAAGTAATTTTCTGAAGGGGACATTATATGGGGGGTAGGGTCAATTTTGGACCAATCCATATATAATTTGGTAGAAAAATTTTGGTTTGTATAAGTCTTGTTCCTAGTATGTAGGGCATTGACTAGGTAAGAACCTATAAAAGAGGACTTTTTGGTACTTTTTCGTTCTACATAAGGTACTTTTTGAATTTTCTATAATATTGAACCTAGAAACATGAAATTAAATATGTAGAGTCTGGATTAAGTGAGAACCCATAAAAGGGAACTTTTTGGTACTTTTTCGTTCTTCAAAAGGTACTTTTTGAAATTTCTATAATATTGACTGTTGACACATCATGGTATATAAGATTCGGCACTGCCGAATATAGAACTCTTACTTGTTTTTTGCTATGTTAGTTAATTACTTTATTTCAAGTTTTTTTTTTTTTGTACACATTCATATTTTGACACTTTTTATCATTTGCCAAAGGTAAATTATATTTTACTTACCGGACCCAAAAAATACACATTAACGTAAAGGATACTTTTCTGCTTGTATTGTATTATTTTGTCACTTTCTCTACCTCTCTCATTTAATAAAGTAATAACTATACCCAGTTTGCTTCGCCTAATAGAGTAATATAAACAAATCCCACAGTTGTTATTTTGTGCGTTTTCAACTGGCTACAAATTTTATTTATGATTTTCAATTGAAGGTTTTCTTAAAGAACTTTACTAAAATTGCATATCTTTCCTTTGGAAGACTTATGAAAACATTATGATATCCTCAAAAGTGGGTTTTTTTTTCCTTTGATACAGTTTTGGAAATATTACAAAAGGGCTAACTCTAATATACATAGAGATAAACATAACTTTTATTTAGATTACAGTTAGACTTACATAAGCATACAAAAGCAAAAATATTTTTTTATAATATAATTTATTTTTCATTTTAATACGTTTGCCATTTTGGTTTAAATACTAATTTAATATTTATTTAATTTTTTTCTCCAACAGATTTTAAGTACTACTGGTTCTTATATTGCATTATTAAAGACATTCCTTTAGAAAAGAAGACCTCAAGCCTCAACCACAGAAATTTGACAAGGAATTAAAAATTATGAAAAAAGTATATAAATAAAGTGAAATTGAAATGGAAAAAATAATAAATAAACATTGGACTAATGACAAAGTATATGATAGAATTTATTTATGGTGGTTATTGTTCTATCCTCTGTTTTTCATTTATTAAAAAAAAAATCCAAAAAAAAGCTACAACATCACACAAAACGACCAAAGTACAATCACAACTCAGTTTGATACAGTTCAGCTCAGCACATTATTAAATCCTAGTTGACATATTGTTGGATTTGGTTTGTTTATTTATTTTGATTGATATGTTCTATTTTAGGTTGTATGTATATGTTTTCCTGTAGAAAAACATTGACATGAAAAAAAACAACAATACTAAAATCCAAACAGAAAATTTATACAACCAAAATTCGTGCTTTGAATTTGTTGTTGGTTCATTGTAGGAGTTAGAATAGAAAATTTATTACTTTTGAGATTTCAAAATTAATGGTTATTTTTTATTCGTCTATTGCGGGAGCATTTTATGTTTTTTTTGTATGTAGTTTTAATTATGTAAATGTTTTGTGTAATAAAAAAAATGTTAATAAATGACATTAGAATTAAAAAAATAAATACTTTATATTTCTGTAGAGTGACTTATATGCAAATAGCTTAAAACAAAGTTAATCTTGATTAAAACGCTATATTAATTATTTTCATAAGAAACATGTTGTTTAATTTAAAATAAGCACCGACTTTTAAACAAATGGGATTCATTAAGTTAAACATAATTGTTTCAATTGTATGCACTTGGTTTCCTTATTAACGAAAGACACCTGTACGTATACTTAATATTTAATTATTAGAATATATATCATACGCCTGAGATTTTACAACTCTTACACAACACGAATACTCGTCAAATAAACGACTAAAATATATAGATGCGTAATTGTTATACTTTCATACTAAAGAGTATCTTAACACGCCTAATAAGCCTAAGAATCAGCGCCTTAATACATTCATGGTAAAATTTGAAAAAAAAATGTATATTTTGTTAACATTCAATATAACAACTTATTTATCCAAGTTTTTGACATTGTTAGTTATGACCCTTCTTCCTTATTTCTGGCAAAATATCTTCTCAACGATTCAATCTAATATCGACTTCCCTGTTCTGAAGGGAAACGTATCCTAAAGGGAGCCTTCTGTATTGGCGAAAACAAATAATAGTTGGATGGGAAAAAGTCTGGACTATAAAGGTGGCGAAGAAAAACTTTTCAACCACATCTTTCTTAACGGTTTTTAAGAAGTTTTGCAATATTTGGTCGCATTCAAAGCAACTAGCAAATCAGTTGATGACAGTGAAGGTTCTCTGTAATAGTCTGTCCAGATTTTAATAGCTAATAATATATAGAACCTTTTCGGTCCGACAAAATATAGAGTATTACCTATATAACACAGTTTTTTTTAAACAAATTAATTTTGTATAACAGTATTCTCTAAAGAAATATTTGATATAACAGTTTTTTTTTTCTATAAAAAGTGTAAAACTACTTTTTATTAAAAAAAAATGTGTGTAAAATAGATTTTTCTATAGAAAATATGTGAATGATAGTTTTTTTCTATAGAGAAATTTATTTTTAATAGCTTTTTCTATAAATGTTTGTGTACAACAGTTTAATTTTATGAACAGAATTGTGTATAATAGTTTTTTCTATGTGCGAATCAGTTTTTATACCCTCCACTGTCATTCTGTATGCTACACCAAGAAATATTCATCTGAAACCCAACAAAGTATACATATTCCTGGTCCTTATCAAATTCTGAGTCGATTTGGCTATGTCCGTCTGTCTGTCTGTCCGTCTGTCTGCCTAAAACACGCTCACTTTAAAACTAAGCAAAGGAAGTAAACCAAATTCATCGAAAACATTCACTATTGTCCTAAGCAGTTTAGTGTTGAAAATCAGAAAAATCGGTTCACAACGTAAATAGTTATGAGTGAAAATTTCAGACTATCTCGAAAAAATTTTGTCACACGTTACTTTTTTGGCCTAGAGATTAACTATGTTTAAAATCAAATCAATCGACCCAAAATTTCCCATAGCCCCCATACAAAAGTATGTATTCTCGGAAATGGATTTATTGTTAATAACTTCGTCAAAAATATTGGTATCACCAAAAATTTTTGCAGATATATAATGATATAAACAGAAATCATACTACCAACTAGAACTGTATCGGTTTATAATTGGTCATAGCTTCCATATAAGGTCCACTTCCAGAAATCACTTAAATGCACGTAACTAATTAAGGAATAAAGATATTGAAATAATATTCGTTATAAATAGTGTTTTATGTATGCATATACTACTCAAATAATTTTTTTCGGATCGGTCCATAATTGGTCATAGCTCTCATATAAGGCCCACTTCCGATAACCACTTAAACGGACATTTTTCATTACTGAATGATGATATCGATATTAAATTCGTCATAAATGTGTTTAAAGTACATATAATCCCCCCTGAGAAATCGGATCGGTCCATAATTGGTCATAGCTCCCATATAAGGTTCAATTCCGAAATTACCTTAAATGCATATAACTTAAGAAATAAATATATTGGAATAATATTCGACATAAATATGTTCTGTCTAAACTGATATGACTCTACCAAAATTTTTTTCCGGATCAGTCTATAATTGGTCATAGCTCTCATATAAAGACCACTTCCGATAACCACGTAAACGGGCATTTTTCATTACTGAAGGAAGATATCGGTATAAAATTCGTAATGAATGTGTTTAAAGTAGATATAAACTACCCTGAGAAATATTTTCCAGATCGGTCGATAATTGGTCACAGATCTCATATAGGATCCATTTCCGAAAGTCGCGTATTTCATTGATAAATAAATATATATATATATATATATATATACAAATCACTCCCAAATTTTTTCTAGATAGGCCCAAAATTTGTCTAGTCTCCGATATACAGTCAACTTCTGAAAATTACTTAAATGCATATAACGCATTGACAAAAGAAAAATTTTTTCAAAAGAATTTCTCTTATAAAATAGTAGTGTTCCTAATGTATTCCTTTCACTATATGTGCATTATAAAGTTTTTCTTAATGAAAGTATATTTAAGTTTAATTATGGAAAAAGTTATGTATAACAGTTTTTTATTTAATTCGTTTTAGTTTTTGGAACCCTAAAAATAGCATAGATTCAAAATGTCTAGGAAAATGTTTGGTAGAAAAACTCAGTATTCCGAAACTGATTTAACAATACAGTAAGACACAGCCAGAAGATTAGTAATTAGATCAAGGGTACAAGGAACTTAGAAAATCATAGTTGGATCGGATACATCAGAAATTCTCAGTCTAAGAAAGTAAAGGATCTATGAATAAAAATAAATTACATCGTTTAATACCAAGTTGTTTCGAAACAGATACTTGTTATAACCAAACAAACACAGTTGTTCATTTAAATTAGAACTTTAGTTGATTTATCTCTCATAATTATATAAATAAATTATACATTATATTCTGTTAAGCTCATAAACCCTAACGGATTTGCCTTCTTACAAAAATCAGTTTTTATTGTTGAAATTACTCTTAACATAAAATTAATTTTAACATCAGGATAATTTATTATTATTTTGTTAGAAAATTTGGGCAATAAAATTCTAATCAACATTTTGACAAAACATTTTAAAGTTAATAAAAAAATCTGTATACATCATGCGAAGATATAAATAATAATAAATTATTCATAATAATGCTGATTAAGAGGACTTAATCTTCATAAAATTTAACAATCATTGAAATGAATACTTTTTACTCTTATATTGATATAAAATCTTAATAAAATTTTTGTTGAAAAGAATCAAATGATAATAAAAAGGACAACTTAAACAAACAATTTGTGGAAAAGTGTACAAACAACAAAAAAAAGTTAATTTACAGGAGGAGTGATTATAATGGGGACTAAATAAACAAAATTAAGAATAGATTATAATAAACATATTTATTTTGTGAAGACTTATTATGTTTATAAGTAGAGGTAGGTGATAATATATACTTAACAAATATCTTTTCAGGGTCTTACTTTGTTATTGGAATCTATGTTCTATCTTTAAATATAATTTCTAGAAAAAATGGAAATTATGAAGGATAACTCAAATGCTGAAACTTATAAAGGAGAAAGTGTTTAAATAATGTTTAATGAAGTAGCATTATGTCATTAAAATAGCTTTTAGACTCGCACTTGGATATCTGGATTCAGGACCAGTACATCTATCGCAATTATTCATAAAAATTTAAAGGAGCGCCGACCAGTGATATTAGTACTGAAGTCGAAGTGCTTTATGGGAGTACCTGACGTGGAGCCCTATCTCATGGTGGTACTTTTTCAACTACTGGTTGAGTAACAAGTAAATAACTCACCACTGCCCCTTTGTGTATCTTACACGCAGGTCGCAATTTTTGTACATGGATATGCCGGTCCATGTACAAGCACTTTGCTCAAGTACTCGAGCTATCTAATCTCTTGCCAAAGTAGTCACGTTGGGGAAAGACAGGTGCCACGAGCAAGCTCAATCTACCCCGACATAATGTCGCCCAACCACACTACTATGGCTCTGTTGATTCGGCAACAGCACCTAGGGGACGTAATTGGTAGTCCGAAAAACACAGATCATATTAATTGACAAGACTTTATTTCAGTGGCCACAGAGACCCACTGTCATAAGTTGAGCATGCACTCAACCATGTTGGAAAATCGCTAATAAATTAAAAAAAGGGCAGTGACGACCTTGCACCATACACTTCTCCCCATTGTTTTGCTAGACCGTAGTCTAACACATCGTTCATCTTACATCGTTACACCATTATCACACATCCGTCAGATCCATCAATCACTCCATTCTCTTCATAGAATCAAAGTAGACATCAGAAAACATCAGCTCAATTCCAACATTTTATTAATCCACAGTCATGCTCTGTAATTTGTAACGCTCCCTGCATCTAGGAACGATAACTGAAATGTATCTTGAAAATTCATATTTCACCGTGTATCAGTCTTTTAACCAAGAACCCCCTTCGTGCGATTTAGGTTTCAACCACAGCCACTCTTAACCTCAACCAACTGTCCAGCCAGGACAAGTCCTGTGGGCAACTGGCCATCCAGATCATGTGGTGCTCTGGTTAGAGCTCTTTCCAATTTATGCAAGGACCAGGCCAGGCAGTAAATTGTCAACAACAATTTATAGTCCCGGAAGACTACAGGTATTGGTAGCACCTATCTACACCCGGATTGCAATACACCAAGACAAGTCTGACATCAAGGAAACATGCCCGGGGGGCAGTGATATTAGTACTATTAAGTTTCCTAATATTAATCCTTTGACTATAATTATGTGAATTTAATTTTTTTAAAAACATGTATCTAAGGGTTCAATTTCCGCCGAATATTTTGTTTTGTAATTTTTCACTTTTCATTTCCTTCATCTGACTAAAGTTCTACTCAAAGTTTTTGATATTTTCCTTAAGTTTTTGTATAGCATGTTTTACGTATTAAATTTTACAACATGACAAAAATGTTTTATGAGGTGATACAACAATATGTTTCATATATTAACTCAATTATTTACCCACATAGACTTAAATATGTATGTATATAGTTTTTCTTATTGTTTAAAACCTGCAGTTTTGAGAGGGGATAACTGATTAATCAAGACAAATAATCTTTGAAATTTGTAATAAAATAAATAATAATTTTCTCTATACTACTTGGGAACAATCAAGTGACAATTGACCTCCAGCTCGATTACGATTACGATTACAGTCAGTATTGCTTATTGACTTCCAGCTCGATTACTTGGAGCTTCTTTCAGATAAATTACCCATTAATTCATCTCAACCAAACAGAATACATACATTCCCTGCAAAACTGTTGGGTTCTTACATTCACTATTCATTTGTAAAGATGTTGCTGTGTTGTGATGTTTATGTTTATTTTAAATAAATCTCTTAAATTACAAATTATTTTTAGTAATCTTTTGCTACACAGCACAGCAACTAATGTAAACATTTTCGTAACAAGAACAATAAAATCCAAAGACGAGGGGTAGTCGGTGGCAGAGACTTACAAAGGAAATTAAAATTATAAGACAACCAGGAAGAAACATTGTATCAACAGTATTTACAGCATACATATGTTTGTTTGTTTTAGTTACTATTTTGTTTCTATTAATTTTTCAATGTAATTTTACTATCAAAATACAAATACATTGAGATAAATTCATATGAACTTTATAATGTTTGCATAATTTTTATACCCACCATCAAAAAGATGGGGGGTATATTGTTTTTGTCATTCCGTTTGTAACACATTGAAATATTCGTCTAAGACCCATAAAAGTATATATATTCTGGGTCCTTATTAGATTCTAAGACGATCTAGCCATGTCCGTCCGTCTGTCCGTCTGTCCGTCTGTCCGTCTGTCTGTCTGTCTGTCTGTCTGTCTGTTGAAAACACGATAGAGTCCAAACGGAAGTAGCTATCGAGCTGAAATTTTGCACAGATACTTTTAGTTGATGCAGTTTGTTTGGTATTGAAAATGGGCAATATCGGTCCACGATTTCGCCTAGCCCCCATATAAGGCCCCCTTCAGAAAATGACTTTATCGCTCATAACTTGCTAAGGGAAGCATCAATAGCGGTGAAATTCGGCACAAACATGTTTTATGGGAACATAAATCTCTTCGTAGAATTTTATAAGGATCGGTCCATAATTGACCCTACCCCCCATATAAAGTCCCCTTCAGAAAATGACTTTATCGCCCATAACTGGATAAGAGAAGCGTTAATAGCAGTGAAATTCGGCACAAACATGTTTTATGGGAACATAAATCTCTTTGTAAAATTTTGTAGGGATAGGCCCATAATTGACCCTACCCCCCATATAAAGTCCCCTTCAGAAAATTACTTTATCGCCCATAACTGGCTAAGAGAAGCATCAATTGCGGTGAAATTCGGCACAAACATGTTTTATGGGAACCTTAATCTCTTCGTAGAATTATATAAGGATCGGTTCATAATTGACCCTACCCCCCATATAAAGTCCCCTTCAGAAAATTACTTTATCGCATATAACTGGATAAGAGAATAGTTAATAGCGGTGAAATTCGGCACAAACATGTTTTATGGGAACATAAATCTTTTTGTAAAATTTTATGGGGATAGGCCCATAATTGACCCTACCCCCCATATAAAGTCCCCTTCAGAAAATGACTTTATCGCCCATAACTGGATAAGAGAAGCGTTAATAGCTGTGAAATTTGGCACAAACATGTTTTATGGGAACATAAATCTCTTTGTAAAATTTTATAAGGATAGGCCCATAATTGACCCTACCCCCCATATAAAGTCCCCTTCAGAAAATGACTTTATCGCCCATAACTGGCTAAGAGAAGCATCAATAGCGGTGAAATTCGGTACAAACATGTTTTATGGGAACATAAATCTCTTCGTAGAATTTTATAAGGATCGGTCCATAATTGACCCTACCCCCCATATAAAGTCCCCTTCAGAAAATGACTTTATCGCATATAACTGGATAAGAGAATAGTTAATAGCGGTGAAATTCGGCACAAACATGTTTTATGGGAACATAAATCTTTTTGTAAAATTTTATGGGGATAGGCCCATAATTGACCCTACCCCCCATATAAAGTCCCCTTCAGAAAATGACTTTATGGCCCATAACTGGCTAAAGGAAGCATCAATAGCGGTGAAATTCGGTAAAAACATGTCTTATGGGAACATAAATCTTCTTGTAAAATTTTATAAGGATAGGCCCATAATTGACCCTACCCCCTATATAAAGTCCCCTTCAGAAAATGACTTTATCGCCCATATCTGACTAAGAAAAGCATCAATTGCGGTGAAATTTGGCACAAACATGTTTAATGAGAACTTAAATCTCTTTGTAAAATTTTATAAGGATAGGCCCATAATTGACCCTAACCCCCATATAAAGTCCCCTTCAGAAAATGACTTTATCGCCCACAACTGGCTAAGAGAACCATCAATAGGGGTGAAGTTCGGCACAAACAAGTTTTATGGGAACCTAAATCTCTTTGTAAAATTTTATAAGGATAGGCCCATAATTGACCCTACCGCCCATAAAAAGTCCCCGTCAGAAAATGACTTTATCGCACATAACGAGCTAAGGAAAGCATCAATAGAGGTGAAATTCGGCACAAACATGTTTTATAGGAATTTAGATCTCTTCGTAAAATTTTATAAGTATCGGTACATAATTGACCCTATCCCCCATATAAGGTCCCCTTCAGAAAATGACTTTAAGGCTTATTACTGATTCAAAAATGTGAGTACAGAAGTAAAATTTTACAGAAACAAGTTTTGTCCAAGCCAAAAGTTCTTTATCAAATTTTATTAGGATCGGTCGTTAATTAACCCTATCCCACTTGTAAAGTCCCCTTCAGAAAATGACTTTAAAGCTCATTACTAGCTTAAAACTGCGAGTACATCGATGAATTTCGACATAAACAATTTTCGTATTAGCTAAAATCTCCCACTAAATTTTATGAGGATCAGTCTGTAATTGACCCTACCCCCCTATAAGGTCCCCTTCAGATAATGACTTTAACGCTCATTACTGACTCAAAAATGCGATTACAGCAGTGAAAATCTACGTAAACAAGTTTTGTACTAGCCAAAAACTAAAAATCGTTTTAAATTTTAGAAGTATCGATCCATAATTGACTTATACGGGGGTGGGCGTATAGGGGCGCCTTTAACGATTCACTCCAGAGAATCACTTTAACGCTCATGTATGGCTCAAAAGTTCTTCCAAATTACGGGAGTTTTATAGGACTGGAAGTTTTCAACTGAATTTGATGAGGATAACTAATCAAACACCCATTTTCGGTTCCCTTCAGATAAATATTTTAAACCTCATGACTGAATTAAAGATACAAGTACAGCTACATTAGATACAAATAATGATTGTATAAACCAACAAGGATAGGTCCATAATTGACTCTACCCTCCATATAACCACTCTTACAAAAAAACAGTTTATGGTTATAAATATTGGATCAAACAAAATTAATATTTTTAATTCGGAAGAGCACGGTCCATGCTTAAGCCCTTATTAAATTCCCTCTACCAAATATTTCCCTGAAGTTCATATTAATATCGACATATGATTCAACATAGATCGATAATATCAAAGTTTATTTATAAGGATGATTTGATGGTGGGTATATAAGATTCGGCATGGCCGAATATAACACTCTTACTTGTTTTTTTTATTTTCTTAAAAATAACGAGGGTAGTTAACACGGAGAAAGATAAACTAAATCATTTAGTGATGGCTGTTAGTGGCTCTTTGTTTTAAAAATTTTTCAGAAATACTGTTTTTTGTAACTGCAGGGAAAATCCGTATCAAAACGGAATTCTAATAACTTGAGACTCACTCATAACTTAATTATATAATTTGATATACATACACAAAAAGCTAATCATCTTAACCAAATCTCAAATTATGATCTTAGCTTCTTACAACCTAATAAAGTTATAATCCGGTTATCGTAAAATACACAAATATTTCATATTTTATTTTATAAACTGTTTACTCAAAAAAAGATATTCCCCCGTCTAATATAGTGGATAAAGTAATAAATTTATAATAACAACTTTACAGGTTTTTTTTCGGAACTGACCTCAAATTCCTAACAGGTAAATGAGCATCATAAAATTGAAGCAATACTTCAAGTTATTTTTTTCAAGGTTCCATTTTACGACTGCAATTACTTTCCCTCGTATTAAATTAAACAAATATACAATATGGTATAAACTAATTCCACAACAATGTTTACAAACATACAGTTAAAAGAGATACAGTTAGGGTGTCTTTTTTCACATGGCAATGACTGAAAAAATTTTTTCTACAGACAAAGTGTGTGCTGTCAATTGTCTCTTATCAAGAGACTTTTTCTATAGAAAAAATGTCTGTTATCAAGAGACTTTTTCTACAGAAAATGTCTCTTATCAAGAATAATGTCTCTTATCAAGAGACTTTTCCTTATAGAAAAGTTTCTCTTACCAAGAGACCTTTTCTATAGAAAAAGTGTCTCCTGTCAAGAGACTTTTTCTATAGAAAAAGTGTCTCCTGTCAAGAGACTTTTTCTATAGAAAAAGTGTCTCCTGTCAAGAGACTTTTTCTACAGAAAAAGTGTCTCTTGTCAAAAGACTTTTTCTATAGAAAAAGTGTCTCTTGTCAAAAGACTTTTTCTATAGAAAAAGTGTCTCTTGTCAAAAGACTTTTTCTATAGAAAAAGTGTCTCTTGTCAAAAGTCTTTTTCTATAGAAAAAGTGTCTCTTGTCAAAAGACTTTTTCTATAGAAAAAGTGTAGCCTGTCAAGAAACTTTTTCTATAGAAAAAGTGTCTCCTGTCAAGAGACTTTTTATATAGCAAAAGTGTCTCCTGTCAAGAGACTTTTTATATAGAAAAAGTGTCTCCTGTCAAGAGATTTTTTCTATAGAAAAAGTGTATCCTGTCAAGAGACTTTTTGTATAGAAAAAGTGTATTGTGTCAAGAGACTTTTTCTATAGAAAAAGTGTATCGTGTCAAGAGACTTTTTCTATAGAAAAAGTGTATCCTTTCAAGAGACTTTTTCTATGGAAAAAGTGTATCCTATCAAGAGACTTTTTCTATAGAAAAAGTGTCTCCTGTCAAGAGACTTTTTCTATAGAAAAAGTGTCTCCTGTCAAGAGACTTTTTCTATAGAAAAAGTGTCTCCTGTCAAGAGACTTTTTCTATAGAAAAAGTGTCTCCTGTCAAGAGACTTTTTCTATAGAAAAAGTGTCTCCTGTCAAGAGACTTTTTCTATAGAAAAAGTGTCTCCTGTCAAGAGACTTTTTCTATAGAAAAAGTGTCTTCTGTTAAGAGGCTTTTTTTATAGAAAAAGTTTCTTCTGTTAAGAGGCTTTTTCTATAGAAAAAGTGTCTTCTGTTAAGAGACTTTTTCTATAGAAAAAGTGTCTTCTGTTAAGAGACTTTTTCTATAGAGAAAGTGTCTCCTGTCAAGAGACTTTTTCTATAGAGAAAGTGTCTCCTGTCAAGAGACTTTTTCTATAGAGAAAGTGTCTCCTGTCAAGAGACATTTTCTATAGAGAAAGTGTCTCCTGTCAAGAGACATTTTCTATAGAGAAAGTGTCTCCTGTCAAGAGACTTTTTCTATAGACAAAGTGTCTCCTGTCAAGAGACTTTTTCTATAGAGAAAGTATCTCCTGTCAAGAGACTTTTATAGAAAAGGTGTCTCCTGGCAAGAGAACACTTTTTATTGAGTAGCTGTACAAATGGGACATTGAAAAAAGGAACTACCCTAATGTTTATAAAAAATATGACAATATAAAGATAAGATCTTAATACCTAGCAGAAAGACCAACAGCATCAAGGCTGGCAATAGTTTAGTCCTTTATTATACCCTCCACCACCATCAGTGGTGATAGAGGGTATATATAACTTTGTCATTCCGTGTGTAACACCAAGAAATATTCATCTGAGACCCAACAAAGTATATATATTCTGGGTCCTTATCAAATTCTGAGTCGATTTAGCTATGTCCGTCTGTCCGTCTGTCCGTCTGTCCGTCTGTCTGTGTAAAACACGCTCACGATAAAACGAAGCAATAGAGCTTAACCAAATTCACCCAAAATGTTCTTCATTTTCCTAAGTTGTTTGGTATTGCAAATGGGCAAAATCGGTTCACACCGGGAAAAGTTATGAATCAAAATTTAAAACAACCTCGGAAAAAAATAACCATTTTTTACACATTCTGATGTAATTTTCTCGAAAACTATGCAAGATAATTCCATGAAAATCACCATACATTCGTTTCTGCACAAGATCTTGATCCCTGCTGAAAATTGCCAGAATCGGTCCACAATTTCATATACCTCCCATACAAAAGTACATATTCCCGGAAAATGGGTTTTTTGTTAATAACTTCTGCCACAATGTCGATATCTTCACAAAATTTTACAAATTAAAATCTTATGTCAACAGAATTCTTTCAGAGGAAAAATTTTATGGATCGGTCCATAATTGGACATAGCTCCCATACAAGGTCCCCTCCCGAAAATCACTTAAACGTGCATAACTCATTACTAAATTAAGATATCCAAATAAAATTTGGTATAAGTATTGCCCATATGCATAGAAATATTACTGTGAAATTTTTTTCCGATCCGTTCATAATTGGTCATAGCTCCCATACAAGGTCCCCTCCCGAAAATCACTTAAACTCGCTTAACTCATAACTAAATTAAGATATCCATATAAAATTTGGTACAAATATTAGTCATATGCACAGAAATATTGTTGTGAAATTTTTTTCCGATCGGTCCATAATTGATCATAGCTCCCATACAAGGTCCCCTCCCGAAAATCACTTAAACGCGCATAACTCATTACTAAATTAAGATATCCAAATAAAATTTGGTATAAGTATTGCCCATATGCATAGAAATATTACTGTGAAAGTTTTTTCCGATCGGTCCATAATTGGTCATAGCTCCCATACAAGGTCCCCTCCCGAAAATCACTCAAACGCGCATAACTCATTACTAAATTAAGATATCCAAATAAAATTTGGTATAAGTATTGCCCATATGCAAAGAAATATTACTGTGAAATTTTTTTCCGATCGGTCCATAATTGGTCATAGCTCCCATACAAGGTCCCCTCCCGAAAATCACTTAAACGCGCTTAACTCATAACTAAATTAAGATATCCATATAAACTTTAGTACAAATATTACTCATATGCACAGAAATTTTGTTGTGAAATTTTTTTCCGATCGGTCCATAATTAATCATAGCTCCCATACAAGGTCCCCTCCCGAAAATCACTTAAACGCGCATAACTCATTAGTAAATTCAGATATCCATATAAAATTTGGTATAAGTATTGCCCATATGCATAGAAATATTACTGTGAAATTTTTTTCCGATCGGTCCATAATTGGTCATAGCTCCCACACAAGGTCCCCTCTCGAAAATCACTTAAACGCGCATAACACAATACTAAATTAAGATATCCATATAAGGTTTGGTACAAGTATTACTCATATGCACAGAAATATTACTGTGAAATTTTTTTCCGATCGGTCCATAATTGGTCATAGCTCCCATACAAGGTCCCCTCCCGAAAATCACTTAAACGCGCATAACTCATTACTAAATTAAGATATCAATATAAAATTTGGCACAAGTATTACTCATATGCACAGAAATATTACTGCGAAAATTTTTTTCGATCGGTCCATAATTGGTCATAGCTCCCATACAAGGTCCTCTCCCGAAAATCACTTAAACGCGCATAACTCATTACTTAATTAAGATACCCATATGGTACAAATATTACTCATATGCACAGAAATATTACAGATAATTTTTTTTTTTCGATCGGTCCATAACTGGTCATAGCTCCCATACAAGGTCCCCTCCCGAAAATCACTTAAACGCACATAACTCATTACTAAATTAGGATATCCATATAAAGTTTGGCAGAAATATTGCTCATATACAGAGAAATATTACTGTGAAATTGTTTTCCTATCGATCCATAATTGATCATAGCTCCCATACAAGGTCCCTTTCAGAAAAACACTTAAAGGCACATAACTCATTACCAAATAATGATATAAATAAATACTATTTTTGTTCATAAATAATATTTTGTAATGCAAAAAGCACTTAATGCTATTTCAAAAATTGTTCACGATCGGTCTATATTTGGTCATATCTCTCATACTAGGTCCTGCCCCTAAAAGCGCTTTAACCGTATTTAACTATATGCATTATCAATTTGTGTAGAACAAAATTATATATATGTATGTATTTTTAAAATCCTTAAATCTTTCACACACATGCATACATGCAAATACGAGATATCGCTAAAGGATATCTTAGGGCGCTATAAAAATTTAAATGAAAGTGGTGTTTCTAATGTTCAATAAATCTTGGAATTGTAGTAGATTTAAGCTGTTTAAATCTTGGGATTTTTATATTTAAGACATGAGAAAACTTATTAATTAGAAATGTATTAATACAAAAGTTGCTGGTGGAGGGTATTTAAGATTCGGCTCAGCCGAATATAGCACTCTAACTTGTTTTTGTTTCAGATTCTTCATGAAAAATACATACATACATCCAAATACATACACATGTATAGAAATGTACACACATTGCTGCCAACGAAATATGGCAATAACAAATGCTAATTAAGCTTCTTATAAAATATGCAAATTTTAAAATTTTATTTACATGTAACACAAAATTCATATACATTCCCAATGATACAGTTACTTACACACTTCCTTTTTCTAACACATATACAAACATACATACATATAGAGACTGCAAGAAGACAAAAAGCTATAACTAAAAGAAAATATAATTTGTAATCTCTGGTCGTATTTAAGTTTCTTTCTATATGTTGGAGATAAAGACGAAGATATTTCTTCCAACTTTTTTCTGCATTTTTATAATATCAAAGCACTGTGGTATATGTTTTACAGGAAGTGTTTTTTCGTAAGACTTTTTCCATAGAAAAATTTTTTTTGTAGGAATTTTTCTACAGTAAAAGTGTCACTCGCTATGAGACTTTTTATGTAGAAAAGTTTCGCTATTTGTGAGCAAGTTTCTATAGAAAATTTTCCATTTCCCTGAGTTTTTCATTAAACAGTTTTTATAGAAAAGTTTCTCTATTTAGAACCTTCTCCTTCCGTGAGTTTTTGCTATAGTAAAATCGAATAGAGACAGAAATTGTATAATTTTAAGAGCGTTTAGTAGGATATTTATCATAGAAAATGATTCTATTTTTTGAGAAAACATGTCTTCTGAAATGATTCTGAAATGAACCACTGTTCCACAATATCATTGTAGTTTTACAGTTCTGTGATGACTACAGGGATCATAAGACATTCATATACAAACATACAACCACACGTCTCTATATTTACATAAAAATGTTTCTTATTTTCTTTAACTTTTGATGAATGTCAGTGAATTTTAGCAAAAATTTATATACAGATTTTATTTCTTTGTCTTTAGTTAACTAGTTAAACTTTAAGATATTTTCTTCTTTAAAATTTCCTAAAAACAAGTAAAAATTCTTTGAATAGTTCTTTTCTGTAGAATTTTATTGAAAGTTAAAGTTATCTTTAGCATTTATTCAAAGTTTAATTTATGCACGTATAGTGTTTGTAAATAAAAAGACATTTTTCAAGAAAATATTTAAAATATTTTATATAAATATTTATATCTAATTATGATTGTTATGTCATAAAAAGGACAAATTATAAAAAAAAACTGTAACAACAATATATTCTTGAGAATTTAAAAAAATGCAAATTGTTATTTGATGTATTTCTGATGAAGTAAAAAGTTTTATGATTATTAAGGTTTTTTGAATTTGTTATAATTAAATATAGAATTGTAAATTTTAAGTGAAAAGTTCTTTAAAAATGTTATAAAAAGAAAAAATTAAGCGATATCATCTGCCTTATACATTTGAATAGATAAAACCAATTTGTCATTGGTCCCAAGTGTAAAAATGTTCACCAACTTTAAATTTCACCAACTTTAAATTTCAAAAACTATCTTAATTTCTTTTATAAATGTAATGACCTTCTTATGTGTTAATAACTATCTTAATTTCCTTTAACATTGTAAAAAAATAAGTTCTATACTTTTCGCTTTAAAACTAATGATTAAAAACTTTACAAATAAGAACATTTCTTTTCGTGAAAAACACTAAACTGTTATCCCCTCAGGGCTCAATAGAAGTTCTTGAAATGAGCTTACAACAGAACGCACTAGTACTCACACATTTTTATCTATTTCCCTAAAGTCAACAAAAACAACTTTTTGTTTATCTCATCTACTTACCACTTAACAAATCGAACAAGGAACAATTTTTAATACATATATAGCCACATTGAAACAAATCATTTCCATTATAACTCTGACCACTCTACTTAAAATTATTCCATTTAAATATTGCTTACAACAAGTTCTCTCTAAAAAATAGGGAACATTAATAGACATTTCGGATTGTGAGTGTTAAATTAAGTATGAATGTTAATCAAACATTTCGTGTGTAGAATCTTCTATAAAATAAAAGCAAAACTAACAAAACGTAAAAATCCAAACAACATAAGAATCAAAAAATCAGAATTAGAACAAAATGATAGGTAAAGAAGTGTGCAAAAGGACCTACACCTGTTGAAATGTAAAATACAATCAAATTGAAACAAGTAAGAGTGCTATATACGGCTGTGCCGAATCCTATATACCCACCATCAAATCATGTGTCTTAAATTTCAAGTGAATTTCGGAAATTGGACCTACCTATACAGTCGATGTTTATGCTACCACAATTTAAACATTTATTGAATTTTTTCTGAACTGATTTATCATATATAAATAGTCAGGGTGATGGTAATACTTATTTTATCATATTTAATGGTAAATTTTTTGAAATGGTCAATTTTGGACCGATCCTTCTAACATTTTACAAAGATTTTGTTTTCGGTAAAACTTGTTATGTCGAATATCAATGCTTTCTAAGCCTTATATGAAGATTTTGATGCAATATGGTCCAATGTAGATTCTATAAAACTAGTTCATGACGAATTATATCGATATACTGGTAGTTTTAAGCCAGATATGGCCGTTAATGATATACTATGAGAAAGTCCGTATATAGATGATAAGGTCAATCAAATATGGTCCGAACTCCATAAAATATGGGGAAGATATTTTAGTTCCCCAAAAACTTGTTTACGTTGAATTTCGTTGCATTTCTATCATTTTGAAGCAAGTTATGACCGTTATAGCTGTTTTCTGAGAAGGACCTTATATGGGGGGTAGGATCAAATATGGTCCGAACTCCATAAAATATGGGGAAGATATTTTAGTTCCCCAAAAACTTGTTTACGTTGAATTTCGTTGCATTTCTATCATTTTGAAGCAAATTATGACCGTTATAGCCGTTTTCTGAGAAGGACCTTATATGGGGGGGTAGGGTCAAATATGGGCCGGTATCCATAAAATATGGGGAAGATATTTTAGTTCCCCTAAAATTTGTATATGTCAAATTTTGTTGCAATGCTATCATTTAGAAGCAAGTTATGACCGTTAGAGTCGTTTTCTGAGAGGAACCTTATATGGGGGGTAGGGTCAAATATGGACCGATTCTCGTAAAATTTGGTGAGATGATTTTGGCTCATATAAAACTTGTTTATGTAGAATTTCATTGACATTTGTATGTTTTTCAACCATCTATGACTGTTTTCACTGTTTTTCGGGGGACCCCTTGTCTGGGGGCTATGCGAAAACATGGACCGATATAGCCATTTTCAATACTAAATAAACTGCATTAATAGAAAATATTTATGCAAAATTTCAGCTCCTTAGCTCATCTCGTTCGGACTCAATCGTGCGGACGGACTTGGCTAGATCGTCTTAGAATTTAATAAGGTTCCAGAATATATATAAACTTTTATGGGTCTGAAATGAATATTTCGATGTGTTACAAACGGAATGACAAAAACAATATAGCCCCCATCTTTTTTGATGGTGGGTATAAAAACACTTTTCTATTGAAAAAGTGTCTCCTTTAAGAAGACTTTTTCATAGAAAATGTGCTCCTTTAAGGATACTACTTTCTATAGAAAAAGATCTTTCATTAAATATACTATAGAAAGGTGTGTCTCCTTTAAACAGGCACTTTTCATTACAAAAAGTGTTTTCAGCCAAGAATTTTTTCTGTAGTAAAAATGTATCATAAAAACAAACTCCTTGTATAAAGTATTTGTTTACTTTTAAGGAACTCTTTCCATAAAGGAATTCAAATGTCTTGTTCTAATAAACATATCTTTATAGAAAAGTTGAAAAGTCTAATTCCAATGTTGGGTACTAAAAACATTTAAAAGCACAACCTTAAACTAAATTGCTTTAATCCATTCAAAATATATATTCTATCTTATACACATCTTCATACACCTACAGATAAACCATCTGTTATTGTTGGATATAAATCCTTTTTTCATCACTACTTATGTATATCTTACTCTACTATAGTGGGGAGGGTATTATGAGTTTGTGCTGATGTTTGTAAAACCCAAAAATATTGATCCTGCACCTACCTTAAAGTATCAGAATCAGAATTCTGAGTCGATTAAGCTGTGTCCGTCCGTCCCTCAGTGCGTCTATGTGCTCATGCTACAGGTCCCAATTTGAAAGCTAATTTAATGAAATTTGGATCGTACGCATCCTTTATTCTAAAGTCGAACGCTTTTTAAAATAGATTAAATCGGTCCATTACTTCATCTAGACACCATACCGTACACCCCGATTAGGGTTTTGGAGCTCATAATTATGTTAAATGTTTTAATATCTCCACTTTATAGGAAGATATTCGACATAAACAAGTTGTATAAAAAACAAATTCTATGAAATTCGAAACAAATAAATGTAAATAAAATAAACGAACCGAAATATATCTACCAAATTTTACGACAATAAGTCCATAATTGATCCTAAATTAATATTTTGTTAATTCGAAAGAGCTCAGTCCATAATTGATTTAAACACTCTTCCAAACATCACCCTGATGTTTATAGGGGATCATTTCTTTTACGGCATACTGTTTGGTGGTGGGTATATAAGATTCGGCATAGCCGAATATAACACTCTTACTTATTCCTATATTTCTGTTGTTCTCTTTCAATTTTCCAATTTTTGTGTGTTTTACTTTAACATGTGTTTGTGACTTACTACATATCTCTGTACGTATGGCTTTCCGTGCTTGTGGGTGTTTGATAGTGCGCGTACAGTTGTGGTAAGCAATAGAAAATGAGCGAATTGGGAAGGAAATAACAAAAAATTGGAGAAAGTAAAACATAAACTCTAAAAAACGCAAAAAACATGCATACGTGAGCTTTTAACACAAAAATATTGACAGTTACTCACACATACTCTAATCTAGTCACATCTACTTGTGCAAACACGCACACAAACACATGTATATGCATAAATAGATCTACAAACAGACACATAAACATTTAACCACAAATTCTCATACATATACAAACACACGTACATTCATAGATGCTTAACAGGATTCAAATACATACAAGTTAAATAAGAATATTTGAATGAATGAATGGATGGACCACAACTAGCATTTGCCACTCTAGGATAAACATTCAATTTGCATATTACATAATTGCGCTATTGGCTTAAACGCACTTTTTAACATAAACAAAAACAAGAACAACTGAATGAAGTAAAGCAGCCATCATTCACACACTCATATACTCCTCTACATACTTACATACATCCTCCCGCTGCTTACTTGCCAACATAGACATTCATATATGTACACATGCAAAGAGGAAGAATCCTTTAAAGAAAACTCAAGATTTTAACCGAAATATGAGCGTAAAATAGAATAACACACAATTGCTGCAGGAAATATATATGATTAAGATGCAAACTATTTTTATAGAATTTTCAATTCAATTAATTATTTCTTTAATTTTCTAGACAAGTGCCATTAAATTGAATCGATAGTGAGCTTATTCACCTATTCCCTGGCATGTACTTTATCCAATCTCTGTTAGCTTGGTCAATATGGTATTGATCTAAGAATTGTATAAAAGTATCAGTTTTTTAAGCTTTCCAGGAGTCTCCACTAGGTAATTCCTGCAAATTTTTCAAAATTTGAATAAAAAATCGACAAAAATTTATTCCCAATTAAATACATTTGTTAAATCCATTGCACCCTAATACCGCATGAGCAGTAAATGGCAGTTTGGTGCCCATACATGTAGTTTACAAGTACAACTATAGCTGTTTGTTGCTAAAGCTTTTCCATAATTATGACTATATGCATTTATTTGAAAATTCACAAACAATTTTCCCACCAACATTTCAGATACAAAACAAGTAAGAGTGTTATATTCGGATCTTTATAAAATTTTACAATGATATTAAGGTTCCTATAAAATATGTTAATGTCGAATTTCATCGCTGTAGATGTTTCTTTTAGTCAGTTATGAGCGTTAAAGTCATTTTCTGAAAGGGACCTTATATGGGGGCTAGGCGAAATCGTGGACTGATATTACCTATTTTCAATACCAAACAAACTGCATCAATACAAAATATTTGTGCAAAATTTCAGCTCGCTAGTTGCTTCCGTTTGGACTCTATCGTGTTTACAACAGACGGACAGACAGACAGACGGACGGACATGGCTAGATCGTCTTAGAATTTAATAAGGATCCAGAATATATGTACTTTTATGGGTCTTAGATGAATATTTCGATGTGTTACAAACGGAATGACAAAAACAATATACCCCCCATCTTTTTTGATGGTGCGTATAACAAAAAAGATGTATGAAACCCAAGTAAATTTTAAGTATGAATGAAACTTTTTTTGTTGTTGCAGTTGGTGGCATTTTCTATAATATGTTTGTACAAAAAAAAAAAAAAAAAAAAAAAAATTTGCAAAAGGATGTAGTCAATATTATTTCAGTTGTGTTTGCTAGAGGATGACAAAAATTGGGTAATATTGAGTAATGCGAAGAAAGGTGGCGAGTTATTGCCGGACTAAATGTAGTCATATAAGTGAATTGTATCTATGAATTTGATTTTATAGTATAAATGTAGTATGTAGTATATAAAAGACGTATTGCTGTTGCTCCAAATACTGATAATGTTTGAAACTGTATAGGTAATTGTATTTACATATGAACAACTCGCACAAGTACTCTTACTCCTTTGCGCTTTTGTCAATGGTTTTTGGTCACTATATTGATATATGTTGATATTGGATTAAAGTACACTTTGTTGGTTTTCAATTTTTGTCGGCATTTTTTTATACCCTCCACCACCATCAGTGGTTATAGAGGGTATATATAACTTTGTCATTCCGTGTGTAACACCAAGAAATATTCATCTGAGACCCAACAAAGTATATATATTCTGGGTCCTTATCAAATTCTGAGTCGATTTAGCTATGTCCGTCTGTCCGTCTGTCTGTGTAAAACACGCTCACGATAAAACGAAGCAATAGAGCTTAACCAAATTCACCCAAAATGTTCTTCATTTTCCTAAGTTGTTTGGTATTGCAAATGGGCAAAATCGGTTCACACCGGGAAAAGTTATGAATCAAAATTTAAAACAACCTCGGAAAAAAATAAGCATTTTTTACACATTCTGATGTAGTTTTCTCGAAAACTATGCAAGGTAAATCCATGGAAATCACCATACATTCGTTTCTGCACAAGATCTTGATCCCTGCTGAAAATTGCCAGAATCGGTCCACAATTTGATATACCTCCCATACAAAAGTACATATTCCCGGAAAATGGGTTTTTTGTTAATAACTTCCGCCACAATGTCGATATCTTCACAAAATTTTACAAGTTAAAATCTTATATCAATAGAATTCTTTCAGAGGAAAATTTTATGGATCGGTCCATAATTGGACATAGCTCCCATACAAGGTCCCCTCCCGAAAATCACTTAAACGCGCATAACTCAGTACTTAATTAAGATATCCATATAAAATTTGGTACAAGTATTGCCCATATGCATAGAAATATTACTGTGAAATTTTTTTCCGATCTTAAACGACTTAAACGCGCTTAACTCATAACTTAATTAAGATATCCATATAAAATTTGGTACAAAGATTACTCATATGCACAGAAATATTGTTGTGAAATTTTTTTCCGATCGGTCCATAATTGATCATAGCTCCCATACAAGGTCCCCTCCCGAAAATCACTTAAACGCGCATAACTCATTACTAAATTCAGATATCCTTATAAAATTTGGTATAAGTATTGCCCATATGCATAGAAATGTTACTGTGAAATTTTTTTCCGATCGGTCCATAATTGGTCATAGCTCCCATACAAGGTCCCCTCCCAAAAATCACTTAAACGCGCATAACTCATTACTTAATTAAGATACCCATATGGTACAAATATTACTCATATGCACAGAAATATTACAGATAATTTTTTTTCCGATCGGTCCATAACTGGTCATAGCTCCCATACAAGGTCCCCTCCCGAAAATCACTTAAACGCACATAACTCATTACTAAATTAAGATATCCATATAAAGTTTGGCAGAAATATTGCTCATATACAGAGAAATATTACTGTGAAATTGTTTTCCTATCGATCCATAATTGATCGTAGCTCCCATACAAGGTCCCTTTCAGAAAAACACTTAAAGGCACATAACTCATTACCAAATAATGATATAAATAAATACTATTTTTGTTCATAAATACTATTTTGTAATGCAAAAAGCACTTAATGCTATTTCAAAAATTTTTCACGATCGGTCTATATTTGGTCATATCTCTCATACTAGGTCCTGCCCCTAAAAGCGCTTTAACCGTATTTAACTATTTGCATTATCAATTTGTGTAGAACAATATTATATATATGTATGTATTTTTAAAATCCTTAAATCTTTCACACACATGCATACATGCAAATACGAGATATCGCTAAAGCATATCTTAGGGCGCTATAAAAATTTAAATGAAAGTGGCGTTTCTAATGTTCAATAAATCTTGGAATTGTAGTAGATTTAAGCTGTTTAAATCTTGGGATTTTTCTATTTAAGACATGAGAAAACTTATTTCTACAAATATTTTATTAATTAGAAATGTATTAATACAAAAGTTGCTGGTGGAGGGTATTTAAGATTCGGCTCAGCCGAATATAGCACTCTAACTTGTTTTTTCTATTTTATGTTTTGTTTTTATATTTTGCCAACCAGACAACGAAAATTGAATTAATTCACTTGCTTTCATGGATTTACTGGTTTTTGTATTTGCACAACAACATTTTCATATATTATTAGCGAACTTTTGAAACTATAAATGATAAAGAATTTAAATAGGAAAAAATCAACATCCAAGGGATTTGTCCATTTCATTTATGACAATTCAATTTTGTAACATATTACTACACTACCGCCAAAAATATGTATAACAAGCATAATTTTAGGGTTTTACATTCAAATAATTGCTAATTTGTGGTATTATTAAGTTTTTAGTTAAAATATACTCGTAAAGAGAGAAATTCATATTTCATATTAATTTGTTGGTAATAATAACTGAAAATATGAAATAAAGAGGCATTATGGCACATTTTAAACGCAATTCTTTGGTTAGAAATTGTGTAATGAATATAATATTGTAATGTCATTTATATGTACATTAGACGGACTCACAAAAAATGGTGCTTAAGTTACTCCCTTCAAAATATTCGCTGTTATGTAATATGATGTTACCCAAAATATTTTATATATGTATATATAAAACTATCATTTTCATGGAAAATGATAATGGAAACATTTATTTATCGATCTACTTATATAACCAATTAGCGTGCAACACTCAGAAATTTTCTAATGAACGTTCCTGGTAGATAAAATATCTGTAATAATAGCTGATATTGCTCCAATTGGCTCCATATTCAGTTCAATCAAATCCAAACCGTTTTATCTCCTACATTAGAGCCATCCGTGTAACAGCTTAACAATTGCAATAATGTTTTGCTTAATGAGGATTTCCCATTTGGAACCAATGTCTCTCAGTTCTCTACAATTTATATTTCCTATATACGGTATGTACTTTGAACATCTTGTAGTGGTCCACCTGATTATAGAGGCGTAAGTTAGAATTGGTCTAATTATGCTCTAACAGTAAGTCATAAAATATTTTACATACAAAAAGCAAAAGAAAAAGCGTTGTTTAATCTTTGATGGATTAATAGAGGAACTCTGCTACTCTAACTGAGATCTGCAACTAGGCCATCGAATGATCAGACTCTAAAACAAAAGTGGAACTGCTCCCGGTAATGTAGAGAAGTTGCAACCATGTAGCTATAAAGATTCAGCTGTCGATTATGAGGTTTTTAATAACAAGGGCTGATTTATTGATAGTCTAATGTTATTTGAATTATTTAAGGAGTTCCTTGAATATTACCGGATTTCAGAGATGAAGATACAAAAGCGATTTCACTATGAAGACATAGAGAATCAGGTATTAAACATCGAAAAACTTAACCGGATTCAGTAGCGAGGTTTAATGAAGCCTTAGACTGCCACATTCGAGTTGTCATTGATAGGAATGTAAACATGTATCCAAACATATCTTAAAAATACTACAACAGACTCCCGAATTCAATGACAGCAGTTGTTATCGGAGGACGCAAAATACGCCTTTTTCGATCCAAGGGCGAATGCTATTGAAAATGTTTGAAATCTGTCTAGCCCCTCTATAACCGGACTCCTCAAATAGACATTTTGAGCTCATAAGTATTTTAGTATCTATATAAAAATTAGAAAAACTTAGTTACAGGCAGAGACTGTGTGTAATTTTTTATGTCATGGAAATATAACCATACACAGACATCACTACGTAATCAAAAACCAAAGATAAAGATCCGTGTCCCCCTAGTTTTGCCCTATGTCATGCACTTTTTTATGGGCCTCGTTGTAATTTTTGCAAAAAAAAATAATAATTTTCTCAGGCTCATATCTTACAACCCGTTCGGAATATTGATTTACTCTCTGAGCCAAAGTGATAGCTCTTGTCATAAAGAACAAGAATTATGAACACATAAAATAAAAATAAACTTAATCTTCAATTTTTCATTTCAAATGGAAAATTTTACATTGTGAATTTGTACTACTCTTATTAACGACACCTGTACGTATACGTGTTAATAATTTTTTGATATTACAAATATTAAGTATACGCCTAATTTAGAAAAGAACTTGAAATATTTTTTAACGAGTAAAAAATCGAATTTTAAAGTTTTTTTGCTATTGAAAAGAACTGGAAACTTAAAGCAAATACAATTATACTTACATGGAAAAGTAAAAATTTGTATGTAATGTTATAATCGGCAGTAGGATCAATTGTAGAACGTTTCTTACAAAATTCAGTTGTAGATTTTAGTTCCCATAAAACTTGTTCATATCGAGTTTCATAGCAATATTGGTATTTTTAAGCCAATTATGACCGATTTTTTTGAAGGAGACCTTAGATGGGGGGAGTTTGGTCCGATCATCAAATTAAGTAGAAAGATTTATGTTCCCATAAAACTTATATCCGTCGAATTTTATTGGTTTACTAGTTCTTTTAGGCCAGTTGTGAGGGGCTTCTATAGGGGGTAGGAGAATGTCAGCTATACTTCACAGAATAGTTTCTGGGTATTTAAAATCATTTTGTGCGAAATTTCATGACTTTTACGGACAAATAAACATTTTTATGACGATTTAAACAATACTCCAGTAGGTCACTATATGAAGGTGTGGACCGTTATTACCTATTTTTAAAAACAAACATTTCTGATTAATGTAGAATATTTTGGGAAAATTTCATCCTCCTGGGTCCGTTTTTTCTGGGGTCTATCGTGCCTTTAACAGACGGACATGTCTAGATCGTCTTAGAATTTTTCAAGAACCCAGAATACATATACTTTATGGGGTTTATGAGCTATATTTCTATGTGTTACAAACGGTATAACAAAATCAATACACACCCATCTAATTTTACTATTTCATTCTCAATTTTATTATTTCCTCACTTTTATTCTAACGATAAAATAATTATTTTCCCCATAATTTATACATTACTCTATAAATATTTTACATTTTAAACTTTATAATATGATTACATATATTTTCCCTCGTTTCTGTTTCTGTTGTAAATTCAACGACCACAATATACTAAATATGTATTAAATAACCACTTATAGTTTTGTTCACAGTTTGTCGTGGCCCTAACAATTGCATACATATTCATTAACTTTTTTTGCATACATTTTTTTACTGGCTTTTAAATAACACACGTTCATAGTTTGTATGTAGGTATTAATACAACTAATACATGAAAATACTGTTAAAAATCACCAAACGTTCTACATATTTATGCTGTGGAGATTAGTATGTATACAAAAAATACTTGCAGGCAAAAAACAGAGAAAAAAGTATTATTTATTCAAATGCATAGTGACCCATGTTTTTTAATGAGAAAAAGCTATTAGGAGCATTAAGAACATTATAATTTTATTGTAGTGAATGTTCCCTAACTGATGATAAAACACGTAAAAAACTATAGTCGTTCGTGGCCTACCATATGATACCCTACACCAGTTATGATTATAAAATGTCATTTATTTCCAATAATAAAGCATTAAAGTTGAATTTATTGACGAAAAACCAATTTACTGATGGAAGCTTTATATTTGGCATATGTGCAAATATGGTCTGATTCCCATAATATTTGATGGATAGATTTATATGGGGCTATCATTACGAAAATCTTCAGTATTATTTAGATTTATATAAAACTAAATTGTGCCGATTTTTTAGAGATACTTAAACATTTAGCATAATTATGAGCACCAAGGGCTTCTTTGAGGGTAAGGTTGTATAGTGGCTAAGTGAAATAATGGACCAATTTTAAAAATTTCAATAGGTTTCATCATTGGGCCAAAAGAAAAGTAAATATTTTTGATTGTTTCAAACATCAGCACAAACGCCTCTCCACTATACATAGTGGTATAGGGTACAAAAACTGGTTTTTTGAAATAGGATGTATATTAGGCCTTGAGCTAAAATTGGGCCGATCCTTATAAAATTTATTGTATTTATGTTTACATAAAGGTTATTTGTGGCTAGTGTTTATAGTGTTTGTAGCATGAAATTTATGACTTATTATTATTTTGAAATTATTTTAAAATTTTAAATTTATTTGTTTGAAATTAAAACAAATTTCTCTTTCTAATTAACAGAAAACTACCATTGCTCTCTAAAAAATAACTAACAAAAAGTTTCAAATTCTTAGCAGTTGCGAAAATTACTTGTGTAATTTTCAATTTATTTTGTGTATTGCGTTTCATTTACAAACGGAAAACTTGTTGTCAAACAATTTACAAGCTCATTAAGTTCAGGCAATGAAAGTTTTAGAAAACGTTTCTGAAAAAATAAAACACACAAAAACAGAGTACAAGTATTGCTAAGTTGTATGAAGTTTTTTGTTTATCTACAAGGTTTTGCTACACTGCTACACTGCTGCGACTGTCATGACCTGACGTTTTTACTGCAAATTGATAATTTTAAGATGATGTCCGCATGAGTGTGTGTGTTGCAAACTAGCACAACACATGTATAAAATGACTGCAAATGTTGTTGCATTTGTTTTCACTGTTATTCTCCTATTGCTGTTGTTGTTTATTTATCTATAAAATGTTTGTTAGTTACAACAGTTTCGACTACTGCTATCGCTATCAACATCCATTGACTTTTTCATGTTTTTTTCGGCTATTGTAAACATCATTATCAAAATTATGACTATCATTATTAGCAGCATGTTTCAAGTTTGATTGTTACTCACACAAATAAGTATGTCAATATGTCCTTTTCAAAATGAAGACTTTATTCCAATGGCGGCAATGACGCAGTTGAATGTACAAGGACATACACCCACTATCTTGTATAAATAAGAATTACCTCGTGCAGAAACACGCGTATATGATAGGACTAACATGAGTTAAAATATATTCTTCTTAAATCTGAACTAATTTCCTTATACTATGTTCTAATCAATGATTTTCAAGTCGAAGCATAAAAAACTGTTAAGTTAATAGTTAGTTAGTAGTAGTTAGTTAGTTAGTTAGTTAGTTAGTTAGTTAGTTAGTAGTGAGTAGTTAGTTAGTTAGTTAGTTAGTTAGTGGTTAGTTAGTTAGTTAGTTAGTAGTTAGTTAGTTAGTAGTTAGTTAGTTAGTTAGTTAGTTAGTTAGTTAGTTAGTAGTTAGTTAGTTAGTTAGTTAGTTAGTTAGTTAGTTAGTTAGTTAGTTAGTTAGTTAGTTAGTTAGTTAGTTAGTTAGTTAGTTAGTTAGTAGTAGTTAGTTAGTTAGTTAGTTAGTTAGTTAGTAGGTAGTTAGTTAGTTAGTTAGTAGTTAGTTAGTAGTTAGTTAGTTAGTTAGTTAGTTAGTTAGTTAGTAGTTAGTTAGTTAGTTAGTTAGTTAGTTAGTTAGTTAGTTAGTTAGTTAGTTAGTTAGTGTAGTTAGTTAGTTAGTTAGTTAGTAGTTAGTTAGTTAGTTAGTTAGTTAGTTAGTTAGTTAGTTAGTTAGTTAGTTAGTTAGTTAGTTAGTTAGTAGTTAGTTAGTTAGTTAGTTAGTTAGTTAGTTAGTTAGTTAGTTAGTAGTTAGTTAGTTAGTTAGTTAGTTAGTTAGTTAGTTAGTTAGTTAGTTAGTTAGTTAGTTAGTAGTAGTTAGTTAGTTAGTTAGTTAGTTTAGTTCGAGTTAGTTAGTAGTTAGTTAGTTAGTTAGTTAGTTAGTGAGTTAGTTAGTAGTTAGTTAGTTAGTTAGTTAGTTAGTAGTAGTTAGTTAGTAGTAGTTAGTTAGTTAGTTAGTTAGTTAGTTAGTTAGTTAGTAGTTAGTTAGTTAGTTAGTAGTTAGTTAGTTAGTAGTTCGTTAGTTAGTAGTTAGTAGTTAGTTAGTTAGTTAGTTAGTAGTAGTAGTTAGTAGTAGTTAGTAGTAGTTAGTTAGTTAGTTAGTTAGTTAGTTAGTTAGGTAGTTAGTTAGTTAGTTAGTTAGTAGTTAGTTAGTTAGTAGTTAGTTAGTTAGTTAGTTAGTTAGTTAGTAGTTAGTTAGTTAGTTAGTTAGTTAGTTAGTTAGTTAGTTAGTAGTAGTTAGTTAGTTAGTTAGTTAGTTAGTTAGTTAGTTAGTTAGTTAGTTAGTTAGTTAGTTAGTTAGTTAGTTAGTTAGTTAGTTAGTAGTTAGTTAGTTAGTTAGTTAGTTAGTTAGTAGTTAGTTAGTTAGTTAGTTAGTTAGTTAGTTAGTTCGTTAGTTAGTTAGTTAGTTAGTAGTTAGTTAGTTAGTTAGTCGTAGTTAGTAGATAGAATTAAAGCTTGACATGTCTTGGTTATGATTTCAATTTTAACACATTGACTTGTTCAAACTTTACGCGATTGCCCTAACAAAACAAGGACTTCATACAATTTGACAACAATTTTCCATTATATTTTACAGAAACTTTTCTAATGCTTTTTTGATGATATTTCTTGTAGATGTATTAGTTGCAAACTACAGCAAGTAGATTCATGGCTGATATTGTTGGTGTTATTTTTATTGCTGTTTTCATAGTTATAGCTTCTGTTTTTATACCCACCATCAAAAAAGATGGGGGGTATATTGATTTTGTCATTCCGTGTGTAACACATCGAAATATTGTTCACAGACCCCATAAAGTATAAATATTCTGGGACCTCGTAAGATTCTAAGACGATCTAGCTATGTCCGTCCGTGTGTCCGTCTGTCTGTTGTTGGCACGATAGCGTCCACAAAAAAAGAGATAATGGGATGAAATTTTTCCAAAATATTTTTTATTGATCAGAAATGTATTGAAAATGGGCAAAATCGGTCAACGATTTCACATAGCCCCAAACAAATGTACTCTCCGGAATATTGTATAAGGAGCTTCAAATATTCACAAATTCGTTGTTTATGAAGTAAATGCCGCAAAATTTCGCGTAAGTCAGTTTTTTGAACTCCGAAATAAAACTCTGAATTATGTCGGACATAGGACCACAATTGGCCCTACCCCCCATATAAGGTCCCCTTTGGAAAATGACTATAATGCTGATTATTGGCTTAAACATACGAATATAACGATGAAATTTGACACACGTATGTTTCATACAAGCCAATATCTTTCCACCAAACTATATGTGGATCGATCCGTAATTGATCCTACCCCCCATATAAGGTCCCCTCCATAAAATTACTTTGACGCTCATTACTGGCTTAAAAATAAGAATATAGTGATGAAATTTCACAGAAGTAAGTTTCGTATGAGCCAAAATTTTTCTTGCAAATTTTATGTGGATCAGTCCATAATTGCCCCTGCTCGCCATATAAGGTCCCCCTTCAGAAAATGACTTTATCGCTTATTGTTGACGTAAAAATACAAGTATAGCGAAGAAATTTGACATAAGTAAGTATCTTAGGAGCCAAATCTTTTCCAGCTAAATTTATGTGGATCGGCCCATAATTGACCCTACTCCCTATATAAGGTCCCCTTCATAAAATTACTTTATGGCTCATTACTGGCTTAAAAAGAAGAGTATAGCTATGCAATTTCACAGAAGTAAATTTTATACGATCCAAAATCTCTCTACCAAATTTTAATTAACCCTACCCGGCCATATAAGGCCCCCTTCTGAAAATGTCTTTAAAGCTGATTATTGGAGTAAAAATACGAGTATAGCGAAGAAATTTGACACAAATAAGTATATTAGGAGCCAAAACCTTTCCACCAAATTTTATGTGGATCGAGCCTTAAATGACCCTATCCCGCATATTATGTCCCTAACAGAAAATTACTTTAACGCTCATTACTGGCCTAAAAAACGAGTAAAGCGATGAAATTCGATATAGTTTTGTATGAGCTAACATCTCTCTAGAAAATTTTGTGGGGATCCGTCCATAATTGACCCTACCCTTCATTTAAGGTCACCATCAGAAAATCACTTAAATGCTCACTACTGGCGTAAATGATATTCGACACTGATAGGTTCTATAGGAACCGAAATCTCTCTACCAATTTGTATGCGGATCAGTCCATTATAACCCCACGTCATATAAATTTCCCCTCAGAAAATGACTACAACGAGAAAAATACGAATACCGCAATGCAATTCGACATAAACTAATTATACCCACCATCAAAAAAGATGGGGGGTATATTGTTTTTGTCATTCCGTTTGTAACACATCGAAATATTCATCTAAGACCCATAAAAGTATATATATTCTGGATCCTCATTAAATTCTAAGACGATCTAGCCATGTCCGTCCGTCTGTCCGTCTGTCTGTCCGTCTGTTGAAAACACGATAGAGTCCAAACGGAAGCAGCTAGCGAGCTGAAATTTTGCACAAATATTTTATATTGATGCAGTTTGTTTGGTATTGAAAATGGGCAATATCGGTCCACGATTTCGCCTAGCCCCCATATAAGGTCCCCCTCAGAAAATGACATTAACGCTCATAACTGACCAAAAGAAGCAGCTATAGCGATGAAATTCGACATAAACATATTTTTTAGGAATCTTAGTATCATTGTAAAATTTTATAAGGATCGGTCCATAATTGACCCTATCCCCCATATAAGGTCCTCCTCAGAAAATGACTTTAACGCTCATAACTGACTAAAAGAAGCAGCTATAGCGATGAAATTCGACAAAAACATATTTTTTAGGAATCTTAGTATCATTGTAAAATTTTATAAGGATCGGTCCGTAATTGACCCTATCCCCCATATAAGGTCCCCCTCAAAAATTACATTAACGCTCATAACTGACTAAAAAAAGCAGCTATAGCAATGAAATTCGACATAAACATATTTTATAGGAATCTTAATATCATTGTAAAATTTTATAAGGATCGGTCCATAATTGACCCTATCCCCCATATAAGGTCCTCTTCAGAAAATGACTTTAACGCTCATAACTGACTAAAAAAGCAGCCATAGCGATGAAATTCGACATATACATATTTTTTAGGAACCTTAATATCATTGTAAAATTTTATAAGGATCGGTCCATAATTGACCCTATCCCCCATATAAGGTCCCCCTCAGAAAATGACATTAACGCTCATAACTGACCAAAAGAAGCAGCTATAGCGATGAAATTCGACTTAAACATATTTTTTTGGAACCTTAATATCATTGTAAAATTTTATAAGAATCGGTCCATAATTGACCCTATCCCCCATATAAGGTCTCCCTCAGAAATCGACATTAACGCTCATATCTGACTAAAAAAAGCAGCTATAGCGATGAAATTCGACTTAAACATATTTTTTTGGAACCTTAATATTATTGTAAAATTTTATAAGAATCGGTCCATAATTGACCCTATCCCCCATATAAGGTCCCGCTCAGAAAATGACATTAACGCTCATAACTGACTAAAAAAGCATCTATAGCTATGAAATTCGACATAAACATTTTTTTTAGGAACCTTTATATCATTGTAAAATTTTATACGGATCGGTCTATAATTGACCCTATCCCCCATAAAAGGTCCTCCTCAGAAAATGACATTAACGCTCATAACTGATTAAAAAAAGCAGCTATGGCGATGAAATGACATTAACGCTCATAACTGATTAAAAAAAAGCAGCTATGGCGATGAAATTCAACATAAACATATTTTATAGGAATCTTAATATCATTGTAAAATTTTATAAGGATCGGTCCATAATTTACCCTATTCCCTATATAAGGTCCCCCTCAGAAAACGACATTAACTCTCATATCTGACTAAAAAAAGCAGCTATAGCGATGAAATTCGACTTAAACATATTTTTTTGGAACTTTAATATCATTGTAAAATTTTATAAGAATCGGTCCATAATTGACCCTATCCCCCATATAAGGTCCCGCTCAGAAAATGACATTAACGCTCATAACTGACTAAAAAAAGCATCTATAGCTATGAAATTCGATATAAACATATTTTTAGGAACCTTTATATCATTGTAAAATTTTATAAGGATCGGTCCATAATTGACCCTACCCCCCATATAAGGTCCCCTTCAGAAAATGGCTTTAAGGTTCATAATTGTCTAAAAGAAGCATCTATAGCGATGAAATTCGACATAAACTTATTCTATAGAAACCTAAATCGCTTTATAAAATTTTATAACGATCGGTCCATAATTTATCCTACCTCCATATACGGTCCACTTCGGAAAATGGCTTTAACGCTCATTACTAGCCTAAACTAGAATCTTTATACGTCCCCTCAGAAAATAACTTTAACGCTTTTCGCTACCTTAAAAATACAAGGACAGCGACAAAATTCGACAAAAATTTCCCTATACATAGATGTAATAAATGAGAAAATTGTTTTGATAATAACAAAAGCATCGATTCTTAAATATCAAAGTGTATTTATGAGGAAGCATTTCATTTTGGCAATGATTTGATGGTGGGTATACAAGATTCGGCACAGCCGAATATAACACTCTTACTTGTTTTAAGCTAAAATCTTTCTACCATATTTTATGAGAATCGGTCCATAATTAACCTTAACCCCGTATAAGGTCCCTTTAAGAAAATGACTTTAATGCTCATTACTGGCTTAAAAATACAAGTAGATCTATGAAATTTGAAATGAATAAGGGACTGAAATCTTCCTACCGACTTTTATGAGAATTGGTCCATATGTGTATATATAACTCTACTCCCTATATAAATTAACATATTTAATTCGAAAGAGCACTGTCAATAGTTTAACCCCCAACAATGGACCTATTTCAAATATTACAATGATGTTCTCATTACTATCGATACATAATAATAAAATATTCTTAATATCAAAGTTTATTTATATGGCAGTGATTTGATGGTGGGTATATAAGATTCGGCATAGCCGAATATAACACACTTACTTGTTGTAGTTGCTGGTCTTGTTATACGTTTCTAAGGCTTGCATTGCTCTACTTGCTCTCATTTTTCATTGTTTCGTTTTTCATTTAGTTCCGTGTTGTTTGTAACAAGCCAAGCATGTTTTATACGTAATGGTTACAATTTTCAACTTATCACTTCCGTTTCCGTTGTATTTTTTTGCTAATATTTGCTTGCGCACAGTGTGTCACTGCTTAGACAGAGGTATTTGCTTAAAGTTTTGTTTCTTTTGTGGTTCCTATTTACAGCCATCAGCACGAGATCTGGTATTTTTGTTGTTATTATCATATTTGTATTTCCATTTTCTTCTATTTATATAAGAAAAAAAAAGTAATAGTTCATCATCATTTCTAATAGTCATTCTTTTTAATTTACGTTTATTTTGTTATGTTTTTACTGTTGTTCTTTTCTTTTTGTTTGTTATGCTGTTTTTTGTTATGTTGATAATTTTGTTGATTTAGTTCCTTGCTCACCAAGGAGGGTCTATTAACAATTCAATTTGGAAAAACATGTTGATTTTTTTTTGTTCTTTGAATTTTTGGTTTCTTTGGTGTTGTATTCTTTTTATGCGAGTTTGTATTTTGAGCAATTTCTTATTTTATTAGGAATTATTGGATTATTAAAAATGACAAAAAATTTTGTTTATTGAAGTTTTTTGTGTGGTTTTTGATCTAAGATTTCTATTAATAATGAAATTTTTTTTACTAAATTTCCTGGATAGTTTTATCATGCGTGGAGCTATTAAATATTAAAAGAACTTTAATGTAAATCTGTATTTGCGGGTTTTTAATATAATTTTCAGACCCTTTTTTTCTCCCAACTTGACGACATCCGTTTCTCCAATTTTCCGCTTGACCACGCTAGGACGAATGTCTCATGGTTCCAGTCGATTAACACCCTCGTTATACTACCGGTTGTTATGCAAATTGTTGAAGTCTTAATTATTATAAAATTCTTCATAACTTTTAGAAAAAATTATTATTAAGGTATAGTTTTTGATATTATTAGCAACTTCTGGGGTTGGCTAAATCGAATAGAAGAGATTCAAAGAATATTGTTTCGAGAAGTTTTAAATGACTGTTTTAACAACGTTAATATCGTAAAAACATTCGACGGAAATTAAATCTTTTAAGTTCAAGGGCGTTTTTAAAATTCATGAAAATCACTATCTAAGGAACTAAGGCATTTTGCTTAAATATATAAGCAAATAAAAACAACAAAAACACAAATTAGAAAATATTCCTATTAAAGTATTCTATAAAATGTTAAGACAGTTTTTAAATAATTAAATAAGGAATAAGGGTAGAGCCAATTATTGGCCTATCCTCATAAAATATGACAAAGACTTCGGTTTCAATAAAACTTGTGCTGTCAAATGTCATTGCTATTTTGTGTTGATATCATTTTTGAAGGAGGTCCTTATATGATGGATCCAATATATTTCGATCTCTATTTAAGTTGCTATCAAACAAGTTCATGGGACATTTTATCTTTATATAGGTATTTTTAAACCAATTAATATTGTTCTGAGGGTATGAGGTGTTTTCTTTTGGTGATAGAGTCAATAGTAGAACGATTCTCATAAAATTGTATAAACTGCTAAACAAGCTATATATGCTTCTTAAAGACAGGTACTACCTCTAAAGTCATTTTCTGAAGGAACCTTATATGGAGGTAGGGTCAATTATGGACCGATCCTTATGAAATTTTACAAGGAGATTTAGGTTCCTGGTATTTTACTTCCAGTTATGTATGTGCGTTAAAGTAATTTTCTGAAGTGGGCCTTATATTGGTGGTAGGGTCAATTATGGACCGAATTCAACAAAATTTTACAGGAAGATTTTGGTTCTTATAAAACTTTTTATTTCGAATTTTACCGCAGTTCTGTTCTAGTTCTTTTCTAGTTCTGTTCTAGTTCTGTTCTAGTTCTGTTCTAGTTCTGTTCTAGTTCTGTTCTAGTTCTGTTCTAGTTCTGTTCTAGTTCTGTTCTAGTTCTGTTCTAGTTCTGTTCTAGTTCTGTTCTAGTTCTGTTCTAGTTCTGTTCTAGTTCTGTTCTAGTTCTGTTCTAGTTCTGTTCTAGTTCTGTTCTAGTTCTGTTCTAGTTCTGTTCTAGTTCTGTTCTAGTTCTGTTCTAGTTCTGTTCTAGTTCTGTTCTAGTTCTGTTCTAGTTCTGTTCTAGTTCTGTTCTAGTTCTGTTCTAGTTCAGTTCTAGTTCAGTTCTAGTTCTGTTCTAGTTCTGTTCTAGTTCTGTTCTAGTTCTGTTCTAGTTCTGTTCTAGTTCTGTTCTAGTTCTGTTCTAGTTCTGTTCTAGTTCTGTTCTAGTTCTGTTCTAGTTCTGTTCTAGTTCTGTTCTAGTTCTGTTCTAGTTCTGTTCTAGTTCTGTTCTAGTTCTGTTCTAGTTCTGTTCTAGTTCTGTTCTAGTTCTGTTCTGTTCTAGTTCTGTTCTAGTTCTGTTCTAGTTCTGTTCTAGTTCTGTTCTAGTTCTGTTCTAGTTCTGTTCTAGTTCTGTTCTAGTTCTGTTCTAGTTCTGTTCTAGTTCTGTTCTAGTTCTGTTCTAGTTCTGTTCTAGTTCTGTTCTAGTTGTTCTAGTTCTGTTCTAGTTCTGTTCTAGTTCTGTTCTAGTTCTGTTCTAGTTCTGTTCTAGTTCTGTTCTAGTTCTGTTCTAGTTATGTTCTAGTTCTGTTCTAGTTCTGTTCTAGTTCTGTTCTAGTTCTGTTCTAGTTCTGTTCTAGTTCTGTTCTAGTTTGTTCTAGTTCTGATTTCTAGTTCTGTCTAGTTCTGTTCTGTTCTGTTCTAGTTCTGTCGTTCTGTTCTAGTTCTGTTTCTAGTTCTGTCTAGTTCTGTTCTAGTTCTGTCTGTTCTAGTTCTGTTCTAGTTTCTGTTCTAGTTCTGTTCTAGTTCTGTTTCTAGTTCGTTCTAGTTCTGTTCTAGTTCTGTTCTAGTTCTGTTCTAGTTCTGTTCTAGTTCTGTTCTAGTTTCGTTCTAGTCTGTTTAGTTCTGTTCTAGTTCTGTTCTAGTTCTGTTCTAGTTCTGTTCTAGTTCTGTTCTAGTTCTGTGTCTAGTTCTTGTTCTAGTTCTGTTCTAGTTCTGTTCTAGTTCTGTTCTAGTTCTGTTCTAGTTCTGTCTAGTTTTGTTCTAGTTCTCGTTACAGTTCTGTTCTAGTTCTGTTTAGTTCTGTTCTAGTTTCCTGTTCTAGTTCTGTTCTAGTTCTGTTCTAGTTCTGTTCTAGTTCTGTTCTAGTTCTGTTCTAGTTCTGTTCTAGTTCTGTTCTAGTTCTGTTCTAGTTCTGTTCTAGTTCTGTTCTAGTTCTGTTCTAGTTCTGTTCTAGTTCTGTTCTAGTTCTGTTCTAGTTCTGTTCTAGTTCTGTTCTAGTTCTGTTCTAGTTCTTCTAGTTCTGTTCTAGTTCTGTTCTAGTTCTGTTCTAGTTCTGTTCTAGTTCTGTTCTAGTTCTGTTCTAGTTCTGTTCTAGTTCTGTTCTAGTTCTGTTCTAGTTTGTTCTAGTTCTGTTCTAGTTCTGTTCTAGTTCTGTTCTAGTTCTGTTCTAGTTCTGTTCTAGTTCTGTTGTAGTTCTGTTCTAGTTCTGTTCTAGTTCTGTTCTAGTTCTGTTCTAGTTCTGTTCTAGTTCTGTTCTAGTTCTGTTCTAGTTCTGTTCTAGTTCTGTTCTAGTTCTGTTCTAGTTCTGTTCTAGTTCTATTCTAGTTTTGTTCTAGTTTGTTCTAGTTCTGTTCTAGTTCTGTTCTAGTTCTGTTCTAGTTCTGTTCCAGTTCTGTTCTAGTTCTGTTCTAGTTCTGTTCTAGTTCTGTTCTAGTTCTGTTCTAGTTCTGTTCTAGTTCTGTTCTAGTTCTGTTCTAGTTCTGTTCTAGTTCTGTTCTAGTTCTGTTCTAGTTCAGTTCTAGTTCTGTTCTAATTTTGTTCTAGTTCTGTTAAAGCTTCGGAAGACAGCTTTTTGTAGAATTTTTTTTTTTTTTTCGAAATTTTCTTCTGAAGCTGCGATTAAAACTCTCACCATACCTATATATGTGTGTAGCAATACTACCGTTATTATTAGGAAGAATTCTAGTCACTACGGATATATCATAAGTAGGGTTATAAAAGACATATGAGAAAAGTTTTAATGTACCACCTAATGCTTAATATAATGTTAAGATTATATGACTATAACAAAAATTGTAATTGGGCATAAATTATACATATCTTGTACAAGTTTCACATATATATACATAAATGCATTGTAATGCAAATTAAGCCAAAAAAGTACCCTGCTCTTAATGCATAAATAAATATGGAATATTCTTTATTGTATTTCAGCATGAAAACATACCATAATTTGGGAATGTACGAGGGAAATCTTAAAAAAATACTTCACTATCTATAATTATTGTGAACCCATTTCAGTATAATATAAAATTTTATTAAAAAAATTAATTTTGCTATTTCCCCTAAAATGTTGTGTGACATTTTTTCGCAAATATTACGTTATACTATTTCAAAAGCAATTTTCAGTCTACCGTAAAATATCTGCATTTATTCAAATAAATATTAATGTATTTCTGTACAATTTATTGGACATTAGACAATGGCTAGTGTCTCTATGGCACTCATAATGACAGCAAACATGACCAACAATTCATTTTCAAACACAAGCAAAATCTTTCTCAGCAATTTCATTGAAGATCATAGAAAATTCATTTTTTTTCAACAATTTCTAAGCTTGTGATTGCTTTTTTTTTGCAATTTCGTTATATTAGTAGTTTGGTCTGTCAGTGTAGTAGGAATAGAATAATAATAGAACAATTTGAATTTGATTGAATTACTTTACAATTTTAATAACATATAAAGACTGAAACATAAATGTTTTTTTTCTTTTTTCTAAATCTAAATAAAATATAAAAACACAACATTACTTATGTATGTATGTAACCATCAAAGAGGCCTTTAAGGGGGCAAAATAAGAGAATGGGAATGTTGACCATGTCAGCTTTCACATTTTTATATGAATTAAAAAACAATTATACGCCTCAGTAATACAAAAAGAGTACTTATGTACTTACATACTATATATGTATGTATTTTGAAAAAAGAAACAATTTCACTAAAATTTATTGTACATTGCTCGAAATAAATTTATTGACCAAATAGTTTTCTATAGAAAACCATATATCGAGACAATTTTCTGTATATCCTAAAAAGTATGAAGTAGGTGTTCTTGCATAAAAGATGTTTGTACGTACTTCAATTTTCTTTTATTGTAATATACTTATTTTCAGCAGTGTATTGTTTTGAATAGAAATAAATACAATTATTGAAAGATTTTTATAGAATTAAGCTTTCTTAGTTTTAAATAATAATGAAATTTATTTATTCAAACACATACATGTATTGAAGTAATGGTATTTCGATGCAGTAGATAGTCATTAAAAAAATAAATATTTTCTTTTCAGAGAATAAGTTAAAAGTAACGAAATTCTAAAAGTATCAATTTAATGAAACACAACTAAAAGCGTATTATCTGAAAGAAAAACTTTTAAAATTATACAAGTTTGCTGTAGGAAAATTAGACTTTTTGTTAATAGTCTGCAGTAAATTTTATAAAAAATTTATTTAAAACAAGTTAGAGTGCTATATTCGGCTGAGCTGAATCTTAAATACCCTGCACCAGCTACTTTTATATTAATACATTTCTAATTGATCAAATATTTGTAGAAATAAGTTTTCTCATGTCTTAAATAGAAAAATCCAAATATTTAAACACCTTAAATCTATTACAATTCCAAGATTTATTGTAGATTACAAACGCCATTTTCTTTTAAATATATTATATATATCGCCCTAAGATATGCTTTAGCGATATTTAGTATTTACATGTATGCATGTGTGTAAAAGATATAAGAATTTTCAAAATACATATATATAATTTTGTTCTACACAAATTGATAATGCAACTAGATAAATACGGTTAAAGCGTTTTTAGGGGAAGGACCTATTATGGGAGATATGACCAAATATAGACCAATCGTAAAAAATTCTTTAAGCAAAATTTCTGTACATAAAAGCTATATTTCAGTCAAATTTTGTATCTATATCGTAATTTAGTAATAAGTAATGTGTGTTTAAGTGATTTTCTGAAGGGAACCTAATATGGGACCGAGCGCACCCATGTTATGAATCGATCGTGAAAAAATCTTGAAATAGAATTTTTGTATACAAAACTAATATTTGTGCTAAATTTTGTATCAATATCTTTATTTGGTAATGAGTAATGTGCGTTTAAGAGATTTTCGTAAAAGGACCTTGTATGGGAGCTATGACCAATTATGTATATAAAGTTGTTTGCGTTTAAGTGATATTCGGGAGAGGACCTTGTATGGGGGTTATGGACAGTTATGGACCGATCGTAAAACAATTTTATAGTAATATTTCTGTGCATATAACCAATACTTGTATCAAACGGATATCTTAATTAAGTAATGGGTTATGTGCGTTTAAGTGATTTTCAGGAATGGAGCTTGTATGGGAGCTATGACCAGTTATGGACCGATCGGAAAAAAATTTCTCAGTAATATTTCCGTGTATATAAGTAATACTTGTACCAAATTTTATATGGATATCTTAATTCAGTAATGAGTTATGCGCGTTAAAGTGATTTTCGGAAGGGGACCTTGTATGGGAGCTATGACCAATTATGGACCGATCGGAAAAAATTTCTGTGTAATATTTCCGTGTATATAAGCAATACTTGTACAAACTTTTATATGGATATCTTAATTCAGTAATGAGTTATGCGCGTTTAAGTGATTTTCGGGAGGAGACCTTCTATGGGAGATATGACCAATTATGGACCGATCGGACAAAACTTTCAAAGTAATATTTCTATGCATATGAACAATACTTGTACCGGATTTTATATAGTTAAATTAATTTAGTAATGAGTTATGCTCGTTTAAGTGATTTTCGGAAGGGGACCTTGTATGGGAGCTATGACCAATTATGTACCGATCTGAAAAAACTTTTACAGTAATATTTCTATGCATATGGGTAATTCTTGTGCCAAATTTTATATGGATTTAGTAATGAGGTATGCGCGTTTAAGTGATTTTCGGGAGGGGACCTTGTATGGGAGCTATGTCCAATTATGGACCGATCCAGAAAATTTTTTTCTGAATGAATGACATAAGATTTTAATTTATAAAACTTTGTGAAGATATCAACATTGTGACGGAAGTTATTAACAAAAAATCCATTTTCCGGGAATATGTACTTTTGTATGGGAACTACATGAAATTGTGAACCGATTCTAGTAATTTTCAGCAGTGATCAAGATCTTGTGTAGAAACAAATGTGTGGTGATTTTTATGGAATTATCTTGCATAGTTTTTGAGAAAATTACATAAGATTATGTAAAAAATGCTTATTTTTTTCGACGTTGTTTTAAATTTTGATTCATAATTTTTCCCGCTGTGAACCGATATTGCTCATTTTCAATACCAAACAACTTAGGAAAATGAAGAACATTTTGAGTGAATTTGGTTAAATTCTATTGCTTCATTTTATCGTGAGCGTGTTTTACACAGACAGCCGGACAGACGGACATAGCGAAATCGACTCATAATTTGATAAGGACCCAGAATATATATACTTTCTTGGGTCTCAGATGAATATTTCTTGGTCTTACATACGGAATGACAAAGTTATATATACCCTCTATAACCACTGATGGTGGTGGAGGGTATAAAAAATTAAACATTCCTGAAAAAAATTTAAATCTAATAAAATAAATGTAGGTATTTAGATAGAATTAGTTAACGAACTAATACAAAATACATTTCATAATTTCTTAGGTGTATTTACAATACATAAACAAATCAATAAATTTAAAAAATCGAGTAAAGTGTTCTAAAAATTCAATCATGAAGTGAATTGTATAACATGATTCAATTATACACAATGGAGGAATGTTTTTTTAAATATTTTAAGAGTACTTCTTGGTGAAAATGGTATTATTTTTATACTTTTACAAACATGAAATTAAATCTAGATTATATAAGCTTATTTACTCAATTTGTAAATATTTTACTTTTAAATATTTGATTTTTATTGTTTACAAAATTTTTTTCGTAAAGAGAACTTTAAGTGTATGTATTTGATTAAAAGAAAATATTAAGATTGCAATTATTAATTATTATAATAGAGAACAGATTCTCCCAGTTATATCCCTAGAATTAAGGAAACTGGTAGTTTAAAGAAATTAAACTTTTAAAAATTGACAAAACATTACATATACGTATGATGAATATTTAATTCTGTTAATACTCCAACATCACTTATACGTCTAATTGATTGATTAACAAACTAATAAAGTATGTACATAAAGGTATATTCTGATTCTCTATAAATAGCGAAGACTGTTTAACTGTCCTTATGTTTATTGAAACTAAGTTAGTGAAGATCCCAGATATCTTCATGATCTTAGATTTACTTTGTGTAATTGTGTGTTTTAAAGGTTCAAAAACTACAAAATGTTTGATCTAGAAATCACTCATATTAATTTAAATCTTATTAATATCAAATACTTAACATGTTAAAACAATTATGAAATTAATTCTTAAAATAAGTTTAAATATAAATCTCCGGCCATGCGGAAAGAAAGTAAAATCTTCCGCAAACAACTACATGTTTCATTGCTTAAGCTAACGAAAATAAATTTATTTAAGCTTTTATGATGTATTTACCCACTCATAAAGATTATATCTTTACGCTTTTTATGATAAAACATGTCTAAGCATGTGAATTAAAATATTTTATATTATATGTTTTTTACATAACATAACATTACATTACTTACTTATACTATAAATTGTTTTTATACGATTTAATATCCGATTTGAAAACAATTTATTTTATATAGAGCAATACATTGTGGTTTTAATGTTTGTCCTTTTAGCTGTTAATACAAATTTGATACAATGGCAAACGTGTCCAAATACCAAACATAATATGTATGTTAAAAATCATACATAAAAAATTTTTAAATTTTATGCGAAACAATTTCCGTGTCACACAAAATAAAACACGTATTGGCAGTTTTTATACATATAGTAGAATTTACGTATTGGTGCTTAATTCAATTGTGTTGCAAAAAATGCAGATTTTTTACTCATTACTTTTAAATTAAAACAAATAAGAATGTATAATCGGCCATATGCCTACCATATGATACCCTACACCAGTGAGTATGTTAAAAATGTGGATTATTTTTCTAATAACAAAGCATTTTCTGAAAGAGGGGTTATATGGGGGCAAAGGTATATATGGTCTTATTCGTATAAATTTTGGTAGAGCGATTTCAATGTCATAGTAGAGTTTAAAGGTGAATTTCGACCTTCAAGTCATTTTCTGAAGGGGACTTTGTATGGGTGCTAGGCCCTATCATTAGGAAAATCGGCAGTATCATTTAAACTTATATAAAAGTAAGATTTTCCGATTGTTGCAGATATTGTACAATATTTAATATTATTATAAGCTCAAAGGCCCTAATCGGGGGGTACGGTTGTATGGGGCTAGGCGAATAATGAACCATTTCCAATAGAAGTGTATGTGACAAATTTCATCAAATTATCTTGAAAATTGCGACCTTTAGGCAGATGGGTAGACAGACAGACAGACAGATAGACAGACAGACAGACAGACAGACAGACAGACAGACAGACAGACAGACAGACTGACAGAGGTACGGACATAGCCTAATCCTTCCTACTTTCTCCTTTTTAAAATCTTCAAACAATTTCCTGTTTATATGAATATATGGGAAAAACAGACTTTAATATCATAAGGGTAGCGTACCACTTTTACTTCCGATTATAAAATTAATTTCATCAAAAAAGGGGTATATTGTGTTTGTCATTCCGTTTGTAACACATCGAAATATTCTGGGTCCTTATTAAATTCTAAGACGAAGCATCGCGATGTAGCCATGATATTGATCCTACCCCCATATAAGCTCCCCTTCTGAAAATGACTTTAAATCTTATAACATGCTTCAAAATGATAGTTAAGCAACGAAATTCAACGTAAACAAGTTTCTGGGGAAGTCAAAAAATCTCCCCCATAGTTTATGAAGATCGGCCCATATTTGACCCTACCCCACATATAAGGTCCCTCTCAGAAAATGACTATAACGGTCATAACTTGCTTCAAATGATAGCAATGCAACGAAATTCGACAATTGTACAAGTTTTAGGGAAACATAAGTATCTCTGCTATTTGACTAAATGACTTTAACTCTTATAACATAAAAATATCTCTCCCATAGTTTATGAAGATCGGCCCATATTTGACACTACGTCCCATGTAAGAAACCCTTCAGAAAATGGCTATAACTTTCAATACTGGCTCAAAAATTTGAATATAATGATGAAATTCGACACACTTAAGTTCCATTCGAGTGAAAATCTCTCTACCAAATTTTATAAGGATCGGTCAATAATTGGTCCCTTAAGCCTTATAAGGTCCCCTTCAGAAAATGACATTAACCCTCATTACTAGCTTAAAAATACGAGTATAGCTATGACATTTATGAAGATCGGCCCATATTTGACACTACGCCCCATGTAAGAAACCCTTCAGAAAATGGCTATAACTTTCAATACTGGCTCAAAAATTTGAATATAACGATGAAATTCGACACACTTAAGTTACATTCGAGTGAAAATCTCTCTACCAAATTTTATAAGGATCGGTCAATAACTGGTCCCTTAAGCCTTATAAGGTCCCCTTCAGAAAATGACATTAACCCTCATTACTAGCTTAAAAATACGAGTATAGCTATGACATTTATGAAGATCGGCCCATATTTGACACTACGCCCCATGTAAGAAACCCTTCAGAAAATGGCTATAACTTTCAATACTGGCTCAAAAATTTGAATATAACGATGAAATTCGACACACTTAAGTTTCATTCGAGTGAAAATCTCTCTACCAAATTTTATAAGGATCGGTCAATAACTGGTCCCTTAAGCCTTATAAGGTCCCCTTCAGAAAATGACATTAACCCTCATTACTAGCTTAAAAATACGAGTATAGCTATGACATTTTACATAAGTAAGTCTTTTAAGAGCCAAAACCCTACCGAATTTTATGCGGAGCGATCCATAATTGATCCCATCGCCCATATAAGGTCCCCTTCAGAAAAATACTTTAACGCTAATTACTATCTTAAAAATGCGAATATAGTGACGAAATTCGACACCTATAAGTTTTATCCGCGTCAAAATCTCCATATCAAATTTTGCATGGATTGGTCAATAATTGACCCTACCAACCATATAAGGTCCCCATCAAAAAATCTCTTTAACGCTCAATACTGGCTTAAAAATACGAATATAGCAATGAAATTCGACACACATAAGTTTCAGGCAAGCCAAAATATTTGTACCAAATTTTAAATGGATCGGTCAATAATTGACCCTACCCCCATATAAGGTCTCCTTCAAAAAAACGATTTATGAAAAACGGTCAATAATTCACCCTACCTCTTATATAAGTTCAGTGAATTTGATGAGTAATATCACCCTGATGTTTATAGAGGAGCATTCTTTTTACGGCATACGGTTTGATGGTATGTATGTATATAAGATTCGGCACAGACGAATATAGCACTCTTACTTGTTAAAATTAAATTTTTCTATGAATAAGGCCTATATTATGCTTTATAATTAAAAGGCTTTCATCTGTCAGTTTCCATATGATTACATAATCTCCGTAATTAAGACAACTTTTAAAGCATTGTGCATAAAGGTGCATAAAGACATGTGTTGCAACAATCACAGTCACACGAAACCACAAAACGCGGTAGGAGTTCTTTAGACACAGTAGGATAATAGTAATAATAATAATGATCATTAAAATTAAACAAAAACAGTAGCAAACGTATTCAACAACGACCATAATAACTAATATGTTATGGCATTGATAATGATGATAATAATGCTATTGTTGTTGTATTTATTCTTGTTACTGATTAAAATAATAATAATGATAATTACAACGATGATAATAATGATGTTGTCGTCTTTACCCGTACATATTGGTATTGTTGGTTAAAACAAACAATGTGGTTTTTGTGTTCAAATGAATTCTGGTCACTAGCAAAAAACGCAAAATGCAAAGAATATAGAACAACCAAACAGTGTAAAATATAATGTCAATGATTGTCAAATTTTTTTCATGCTCTCATTTCATTTCCACCGGATTCGGGAACAGTATGTTTTACATTTTTTGCCCTTAGCATTGTTTGAACTATTTTTATAATAAAAGCGTTTGTTTGCATAGTTGTTACAGCAAAAAATGTGTGATAAAAAATGTATCACTTTGTTTAAAAAAAATAAATTCAAAAGCATATATGTAGGAAATTATAATTGTCAATAACCGATCATATGATACCCTACAACAGTCATGCATTTTTATTTAAAATGGGTTTTGGTACAATTTAACAATATTATTAAAAAGCCTATTAGCAATTTTGTTGTATTTAGCTTTAATTTACAAAAAATTGTGCTTAAGTTCGCTGTTATATAATATGATGTTACCCAAAATATTTTGTTTTTAGTGTTGTTCGTTCGTGGACAATTTTCAAGAAAATATCTTATAGGAGACATGATTTTTCATGTTCAATACAAATATTTGTGCCAAATTTTCTATGGATATATTCATTCAGTAATAAGTTATGTGCGTTTAAGTGATTTTTGGGTGGGAATCTTGTATGGGAGCTATGACCAATTGTGGACCGATCGGAAAAAGCTTTTACAGTAACATTTCTGTACATACAGTCAATATTTGTGCCAAATTTTGTGGATATCGTAATTTCGTAATGAGTTATGTGCATTTAAACGATTTTCTAAAGGGAACCTTGTATGGGAGCTATAAACAATTATGGACCAATTTTGTTCATTTTCAATACCAAACAACTTAAGAAAATGAGAACATTTTGGAATTTAGTTAAATTGGATTGCTTCGTTTTATCGTGAGCGTGTTTTACACAGACATGCATAGCTAAATCGACTCAGAATTTGATAATGACCCAGAATATATAATATATATGTTGGGTCTCAGATGAATATTTATTGGTGTTACACACGGAATGAGAAAATTATTTATAAAGACAACATTGAGAGCAAAACGAGACATCTAGATTAGATTCAGGCGAAAGTAAAACATGTAGACAGGACAGTGAAGGACTTGAGTACTTTTTGTTATTGCCAGGCTTTTGTCAAAATTAGATTTAAATATTTTGGGAGCGAAGTTATTCCAGAAATTTCTGTTTCGAAAAGAACTACTTCCTTGAAACTGAATTTCTAAAAAGTAGAGTGCAACAGATCCGGTATCGACCTAAATATAGTTTTCGAATCTGATGTAATATACGTTAGCCTTTCAATCTTACCTGTACTTTTGGTAATATGCAATTTCTCTTCTAAGAAAATCTCTAGTTTAGAAAAAATGTAACATTTCATTTCTAAAATATGTAACCGTTTTAATATCTCTGCAGAGTTTTTACTCTAATCACATTAATTTCACATAACAAATGTTTTATTTTTCATTATTAATAACAAAGCTATGTTTTTCTGCTTCAAAATTTTCACTACTAAACTTAAACTAACTACCATAAATCGCCAGCCACCCCCCATTATGGCAGTTGGCATAGAAAATTTTAATAATTTTTTAAGTTTACTGAAAACTAATAGCACTAAAGAGCCCCTTGTAAAAGTGTTACCAAACAATACAATAAAAATAAATACCTTAAATAGTGAAGATTACAGAAACCTTACAAAAATGTTATCCGAAAAATGTATTCCATGGTATAGTTACGAAAATAAGCAATCACGGCCAATTAAAGTTATGATAAAAAATATTCACCATAGTTGTCAACCGTCTGAAATTCAGTTAGATTTGAAATCACAAGGTTTCAAAGTAATTTCTGTAAATCCTAAGCTAAAATATAAAACAAAAGAACCGCTTGATATGTTTATGGTTTCATTCGAATCCACTGAAAATATAGAAAAAATTTATGCAATAAAATCTATATTAAATTGTATAATAAAAGTTCAACCACTTAAACAATCGAATTTAATACCACAATGTAAAAATTGCCAGTCGTATGAACATACACGTAACTTTTGTGCAAGACTCCCTCGTTGCGTCAAATGTGCAGGAGACCATGCAACTATAGAGTGCAAGAAAGACCCCAAAACGCAACCAACATGTTGTAACTGTGGAAACTCTCATCCAGCGAACTACAGAGGATGTGAAGTTGCAAAACAGTTACAAAAGAAAAGAACTGAACAACTTAAAATGAAAAGAAATGGATCAGCACTACAAGAGGTCCCAGAAACTAATAAAGAACCTCAGCCCACTACCTCAGGAGCTAGCTTTGCAGATATTGTAAAAAATAAAACTATCAATAATGTTGGACCCAAAGAAATTGCCACTTCCGAAAGCTACCTCATGAACCAGATAATGGAAATGCTGAAAAAGCAAGAAAAATTTTACAATTCCCTAGAAATCCGACTAGAGCGTTTGGAAAACTCCATTCTTAAACAATAAATAATGGCCCACACTTTAAGAATATTACAATGGAACGCAAACGGATTGCAAAACCACAAAAATGAACTAGAGCTCGTATTAAATAACGAAAAAATAGATATTTGCCTAATTTCCGAGACACATTTTACAACACAATCCTATATGAATATAAAAAATTTCATTATGTATCATACTATTCATCCACAAAATAAAGCTAGAGGAGGTAGTGCTGTTATAATCAGAAATGGTATTAAACACATAGAAGATAAAAAGTTTTGTACAGAAATGTTTCAAGCTACAACCGTAACCGTACAAACAACAAATGGACCTCTATCTATAACATCGGTCTACAGTCCACCGAGACATTCAATCAAATTGAGCGATTACAATGAATTTTTGACATTGTATAAAAATAAATTCATAATTGGAGGCGATTTTAATGCCAAAAATACTTTTTGGGGTTCCCGTCTCACAACAACAAAAGGCAGAGAATTGTATAAAGCGGCAAATACCCTAGGATGTGATTTTATTTCCACTGGTAAACCTACATATTGGCCCACTGACCAATCTAAGATACCCGATCTCATTGATTTCTTTATTATTCATAAAATATCAAAAAACTTCATAAACATTGAAGATTGTATAGATTTAAGCTCTGACCATTCTCCAATTCTTCTAACAGTATGTGAACATATAATTCAACCAGAAAGCAATCCATTTCTTTATAATAAGAATACTGACTGGAAGTACTTTAGACAAAACCTCAATAAAATGATTGTGCCAAATATTATTAGTTCTATTGAAGAACTCGAAAAATATACTAATAATTTTACGGAAAACATCCAAAACGCAGCGTGGTCTAGTACGCCAAATATTAAAATAAAACAAACAGGTATAAATTACCCAAAAGAAATAAAAATATTGCTGGAACATAAAAGAAAACTTAGGAGAAAATGGCATGAAACCCGATGTCCAGATGACAAAAATAAATACAATAGAGCTTCACAGTATTTAAGGCGTAAGCTCAAACAAATAAAAAATCAAACTATGGAAAAGTATCTTCAAAACCTTTCAAGTACCAAACAAAACTACCATTCCCTTTGGAAGGCGACAAAAACCATAAACCCACCCAAAAACCATTCTCATCCACTTAAACAACCAAATGGACAATGGGCCAAATCGAACAAAGAAAAACTTCTCCTTTTCTCAAGCCATCTAGAGAACGTCTTTCAACCAAATGTACCCGATTTATGTAATACTAACAACTTTTGTAACATAGCAAACAATGTATCTTCATCGAATATTAAAATCTCTGTAAGCGAAGTTAAACGAGAAATCTTCAAGCTTAAAAATAAAAAATCCCCGGGTTATGATCTTTTAACAGCTGAAATACTAAAACAAGTCCTTATAAGGCAATTGTATATCTAACAACATTAATCCAATCTGCTATACAGTTACAATATGTACCATCCTATTGGAAAGTATCCACCATAATCATGATACTAAAACCAGGCAAAAATCCACATGATGTTTCATCATATAGACCAATCTCGCTATTACCTGTAATCTCAAAAATATTTGAAAAAATTAAACAAAAACGTATTTATCCGTTTATAGTCATAAACAATTGTATCCCTAAACACCAATTTGGATTTCGAGAAAAACATTCAACGATTGAGCAAATTCATCGTATTATTGAAAAAATTGAAAACGCTTTCGACAAAAGGTTAATATGCTCTGCTGTTTTTATAGACGTAGCTCAAGCATTTGATAAAGTATGGCACGAAGGCCTGTTATATAAGCTGTCCAAAATATTTCCAACAATGTATTACCAAATCATAAAATCATACATTGAAGATCGTTATTTCCATGTAAAACTCGAAAATGAGTTCTCGGAGCTGAAGGATATAAAAGCGGGGCGTTCCTCAAGGGAGCATTCTTGGCCCTCTACTATATTTGTTATTTACAAATGACATTCCTAACACACCAAACACTACAATAGCAACATTTGCCGACGACACAGCTGTACTTGCGATTGGAAAATCTACTACAGAAGCAGCCAAATATATCCAACCAGCTATTAATAATATTTCTTTTTGGGCTTCAAAATGGAGAATAAAAATCAACAATTTAAAATCTGTACATGTAAACTTTTCACTAAAAAAAAATACAACTTATGTTCCTCTCAAAATGCAAGAATCCACAATTCCATTATCAAAAACCGCAAAATACCTCGGTCTTACGCTAGATTCTAAACTTACTTGGCTCGATCATATACTAAAGAAAAGCAAGAACTTGAAATTAAGTACAGAAGCCTGAAATGGCTCATAGGTAAAACTTCTTCCATGTCAATACAAAATAAAATACTTGTCTACCAACAAATCCTGAAACCAGTTTGGACGTATGGATGCCAGCTTTGGGGATGTGCCAAAAATTCAACAATTAAACACATTGAAGTTTTTCAAAATAAAGTTTTAAGACACATGGTCAATGCACCATGGTACGTTCGAAATCATGACCTTCACCGTGATTTAGGCGTAGAGTTTGTCAGAGACGTAGTGAAAAAATTTGCAATATCACACCACCAAAAGTTATCAACACATGTGAACAGTGAAGCCAGCAGACTTTACTTCATCCGAAGCCAACCAAATAGACTCCAACGCATTAAACCACATCATCTGGTTTAAATAAAACAGTATTTTGGATATATTTAGTGTTATATCTTATTCTTACTACTAATCATTGTATTTAATCGAAAAAATCTGCTCGTTAGTCAAATTAGACTAGTCGCAGAATAATAATAAAAAAAAAAAAAAAAAAAAAAACTAAACTTAATAAGCTTGAAAATATTTTAAGGATTCTTTTAAGTTTCACTGCAGGCATATTATTGTTAAACAAAAAGGTGAAATAAAAAAAAAGAAATCTTCACCTGAAAACACTTTAACAAAAAAGTTTAAAATATTTAGCTTTTCTCCGCTGTGATAAATGGTTGTTTGGCTAGCTGTGTTGCCTGTTTGGTTGCTTGCTGGTTAAAATAATGCAAACGTGATGTGTTTGATGCAGGTGAAATGTATGTACATATGTATGTATGTGTTAATGTTATGTGTTATAGTTATATGGGAATGTGAGTTGAAAGGTGCTTAGAAAACTACAAATAAGGGGTGGGATTAGGTAAATTATTATTTCAGTTATATGAAAGATTATGGTTTCAAATTAATTCATATAGGTCTCGCCTTCAATTGTGGATGTGATTGTGGAGTGAGTTTTGAAAGATTTTGCATTGAAAGTAATTGAAAAAGTAAAGGATCAATTATGGAAAATTCGGTTGACAGATTTTCGTTCAAAATTTCAGCGCTTTAGTCGTATTTTTAAGCCAGTAATGAGCGTTCAAGTCATTTACCTAAGGGGGCCTAGAGTCTAGGACCGATCCACATAAAATTTGGTAGAGAGATTTTAGCTTGATAGTATCTTACTTGTGTCAAATTTCATTGCTATACTCGTATTTTTAAGGCAGTAATTAGCGTTAGTAGTTTTCTGATGGGGATCTTATAAGGGGGGTCAATTATGAACCGATCCTCATTAAATTTGGCAGGGAGTTTTTGGCTCCTATGAAACTTATTTATGTTGAATTTCATCGCTATAGTTAGACTTTTAAAACATATATGCCCGTTAAGGCTTTTTTTCGGGTGGTCCACTTCTATGGGGGCTATTCGAAAACGTTTACCGAAATGGCCCGTTTTCAATACCAAACAAACCTTACCTTTATCCACCTATAGAGAATACTTATGGAAAATTTCAACCCTCCAGCTCATTCCGTTCGGACTCTCTCGTGTTTTCAACAGACAGACGGACGGACGGATGGACAGACGGACGGACATGGCTAGATCGTCTTAGAATTTAATAAGGACTCTGAATATATATACTTTTGTGGATCTATGACCAATATTTCGGTGTGTTACAAACGCAATGATGGTGGGTATAACTAGTGGAATCAAATTGACTGATCTCACTCCTTTAATGGTGTTTGTGTAAATTTGTTTATGCACATACAGTATTGTACGAAATCCATGGAAATTTTTCTTGTAATATAAAGCTTTATAAATGGAATTATGATAAATTTTCTGAAGACCCCATATGATCCAAATCTTCAATTATTCTATCAGGACTGCTTTCAATAAATTTTTAATTTAAAATCAGTAATATCGGTCCATAAATAACGGAGATATAAGAGAAATTTTGAAACAAGCCATGAACATTTTAATTTTTTTGTCGCTCCTGCCGTATATCCCAATTAGGTCTTTATTCTTATTCTATAAAATTGTCATTTACTATTTATACAAAATCCACAAGATTTCAAAAACACTTGCTTAAGTTTCAAACACTACTGTGTGAACGTACATATATGTAACTTTGTGTGTTTATGTTTACATTATTGTTTGTTAATTATAAACATTTTACCGGTTTGTTATATTATTGTTGTTATTTTTATTATTTTTGTTTGAACCTGCCTGTACAAACATCAACACTTATTCAGCCATACAAAAACAACAAACAAACTTACACACGCACACACCTATGAGTAATAGGTGTAAGTAGAAGTGTGTTAGTGTAGAAAACAAACACTAAACTTCTGCTATATGTGTTTAACCTTACCTTTGTTGTTGTTGGTAATGTATGGTTAACCTCATGTATAACAACGTGTGGTTGCAGTTAATGGCGTTTTATTTCACTCTTATTTTTTGCGTTGTTTTTTTCGTATTTTAAACGTCTGCATTTTATTTGGTAAATGAAAATTCTTTGCTACCCTTCTCCTCCCACAAAAAACATAAAAATTAAAATAAAAAAATCTTTATGAAAAACAATGCATTTTGTTGCTTGCATCTAACAATGGACGTTTGTCGGTTCGAATCGAATAGAGTCGTTTCGGTACTTTAGGGGATTTAAGCGGAAGTAGAAAGTTTTTTTTAAACTTCCTGTTTACACACATACATATATTATAGTAATTGTTTGTTTTACTTTTGCTCTTTATGCTATAGTATTAGTATGCTCGTGCATGTGTGTGAATGTAAAAAGTGTTTATTTTTAGTTTAGTATATATATTAAATACACTTTAATATGCGTGCATTTGTTTGCATAATATTTTTACTGCATATGACGCTTGATTGTTGGCTACTGTGTTAATACACTTCCTCTATGGGGCCTTTTGTTGTCATTATTAAACTGTAGTTTTTCTCTGCCGGTTGTTGTTCTTTTTCTGTTACGACTATTTAGTCATATTCATTTTATGCACATTTTTATAACATTTTGTTATTGTTACTATTATTTGTTATTTTTTGCTTTGTTATTTTGACTCGGTTATTCTGTTTATTCATTCGTTATTAACGTTTTGCAAATAACTCACGTGTTGCGTTTGTATGTGTGGCAATTATTTTAGTTTTGATTGTCTGCATGTCCGGTTTATAAGCGAAAAATGCTCACAGCAAAATGTTAGTAAAGATAACAAAAAATTATTAATTTTGTATTTGGATCTCTCAATGATATCGCGAGCAGATCTAGTGGTTCTCAAATAAGAGAACTTTGACTAATAAAAATTCAAAACGATCATAATATCTACACCACTATAGTGAATAGGTTATTATGCGTAAATCCAAAATAATTTTCAGTGTCGATTAAGACATGTCCGTTCATCTGTCCGGCAGGCTGGCTGGCAGTCTGTCTGTCCAAATAAACTTTGTGCGCAAGGTAGATGCGGCAATTATTAATATATTTTTGTACCATTGAAAATTATTGAAATCGGTTTACAAACCTCCTTCCTTTAAAAATTTCTAACTGTTATTAGAACGATTAACTTTTATATAGAAATACATATCTCCTTCAAATTCTATGAGGATCGGACAATAACCTAGCACCCATATGAAGTCGCTTTTAGAAAATTTGTTTTTCATCAATAAATTGCTTAAATACATCGGAATGTTTAAAATATACTCATTGTGTAGGATACCATATTGTCGGCCATGCCCAACTATACTTTTATACTTATTTGTTATACATTTGAACTATAAAATATTAATTAGTCGAAAATTATATTTAATTACATATTTCATATTAAACAATAATACAACGTACAACGTGTTGTATACGTAATTTATAAATATGGGTTGAAATCAATTATTACTCATACGCAACGTATAACAAATACATTTTATTATACCCACTATCAAAAAAGATGGGGGGTATATTGTTTTTGTCATACTGTTTGTAACACATGGAAATATTCGTTACAGCCCCACAAAAGTATTCTGGGTCCTAGGACGATCTACCCATGTCCGTCCGTCTGTTGAAAGCACGATAGAGTCCGAACGAGAAGAGCTACGGAGCTGAAATTTTTCATAAATATTTTTTGTAGTTTGTCTGATAATGAAAATGGGCCAAATCGGTGTATGTTTTCGCATAGCCCCCATACAAGTGGTCCTCCGAAAAACAGTGTAAACAGTCATAGATTGTTTAAAAACATAAGTATGTCAATGAAATTCTACACAAACAAGTTTTATATGAGTCCATAATTGACCCTACCCCCCATATAGGAACCTTCTCAGAAAACGACTATAACGGTCGCAACTTGCTTCAAAATGATAGCAATGCAACAAAATTCGACATGTACAAGTTTTTGGGGAACCTAAATATCTCTGCTAAATTTTTTGGAAATCGGCCCATAATTGACCCTAAACCCCATATAAGCTCCCCTTCAGAAAATGACTTTAATTAGCTCTTGAAACTTGCTTCAAAATTATAGATAAGCAACGAAATTCAACGTTAACAAGGTTCCCATATAAGGTTCCCTTCAGAAAATTACTTTAAAGCTCATAACTTTGTTCAAAATCCCACTAAATTAACGAAAATCAACATAAATAAGTTTTAGAGAAACTAAAATCTCTATGCCAAATTATATGAAGAACGGTTCATAATTGACCTACCAACGATATAAGGTGCCCTCATAAAATAACAATAACGTCCATAACTTGCTGCAAAACTATAGTAAAGCAACGAAATTCGACGTAAACATGTTTTCGGAGAACTAAAACCTCTCTGTCGAATTTTGTGGAGATCGGCACATAATTAACCTTACCCTTCATATAAGGTTCCTCTCAGAAAATTACTTTAAATTCGAGTATATTTACGAAATTGACATTAACATGTTTTATGGAAACCACGAAATTCGACATTAACAACTTCTTCAAAACTATAGTAAAGCAATGAAATTCGACATAAACAAGTTTTATAGGAACATTGTTCTAACTGTTTTTTGAAGATCGGTCCATGATTGACTTTATCATCTATAAACGGCCATTCTCATAGCATGACATTTACGGCCATAACAGGCTTAAAAATACCAGTATATCGATAAGATTCGTCATGAACTAGTTTTATAGGATCTAAAATCTTTCTGTCAAATATTATTAGCATCGAGCCATATTTTATCAAAGCCTTCATATAAGGCTTAGGAAGCATTGATATTCGACATAACAAGTTTTACTGAAACCAAAATCTTTGTCAAATCTTCAGAGGATCGATGAAACCGATCATCTGTAAATCAACTCGTAAACACTTCATCATTTCATATCCAAAATAATTTTATTGCAGAAAACCTCGACTATTGGTCAAGAGAAGATCTGCAATTATATGTATATCAGTTTACTGATGTATACTCATCAATACCCATTATTGAAATTAAAAAAAATTAAAAGTACGTCTGGAATAAAATTTCCAATGGTCAGTAATAATGGCAACTATTTGACTAATAGATAAATTGAACAACAATACATTGTGAAGAGTAGGGGAATAAACAGGATAAGATAAAAATTGACCATTTATCTAAACCAACAATTTATTTTGAGTGTACATATTTATACCCTACACCACTTTAGTGGGGAGGGTATATTGGGTTTGTGCTGATGTTTGTAACGCACAATAATATTGGTCCTATACCCACCTTAAAGTATACCAATCGGCTCAGAATCATTTTCTGAGTCGATTTAGCTATGTCCGTCCGTCTGTCCGTCCGTCCGTCCGTCCATGTAAACCTTGTAATCAAACTACAGGTCGCAATTTTGAAGATAATTCAATGAAATTTGGTACATGATCTTCTATTATCCCAGGGACGAAGCCTATTGAAAATGGTTAAGATCGATTCATTATTTCACCTAGCCCCCATACAACTGAACCCCCCCAATAGGGCTTGTAATCCTTGTAATCAAACTACAGGTCGCAATCTTAGAGATAATTCAATGAAATTTGGCACATGATCTTTTATGGTACCGTAGACGAAGCCTATTGAAAATGGTTACCATCGGTCCATTATTTCACCTAGCCCCCATACAACTGAACCCCCGAATAGGGCTTTTAAAACTTGTAATCAAACTACAGGTCGCAATTTTGGAGATAATTAAACGAAATTTGGCACATGATCTTTTATGGTACCGTAGACGAAGCCTATTGAAAATGGTTACCATCGGTCCATTATTTCACCTAGCCCCCATACAACTGAACCCCCGAATAGGGCTTTTAAAACTTGTAATCAAACTACAGGTCGCAATTTTGGAGATAATTAAACGAAATTTGGCACATGATCTTTTATGGTACCGTAGACGAAGCCTATTGAAAATGGTTACCATCGGTCCATTATTTCACCTAGCCCCCATACAACTGAACCCGCCGAATAGGGCTTTTAAGTTCATAATTATGTTTAATATACTCATATCTCGACAAAAAGCTGCAAAAAAGCTACCTTATCTAAGGTAAGGTACAATTCAACTTAAATGCTTTATTATGGCAACTAAATCACATTATATTTTTGTCAAAGGTGTAGGGTATTATATGGTCGGCCTCGCCCGACTATAATTTCTTACTTGTTTGTATATTGTGTTTATTTCCTTTTAATATGCATCATACAAATCGGTTTACTTGTATTTGTGTTTTCTTATTTGTGTGTATGTGTTCATGTGATTACGTATATGTGTATTATAATTATTGTGTATTTTAGTGGTTTTCCGCTGTTGGCCTGGGTAGAGCAGCAGTAAAACCATTCATGTATTTTAATTGTGGTTTTAATATAAAATTTATTTTACATATTTTTTTTTTTGAAAATCTTTAATTATGTTTTAATTGTCTATGAAATATTAATGTATAAAAGTGGCAAATTTCGGTATTAAGTAAACAAAACCCATGTGATTTTTTTCCGCGGAATAATTTACTAAGTAAGTGTATAAGCAACACAAATTTTAATCAGGCTCAAACACAGATGTAAATGAAAAGGGTAAAAATTAAGCATATTTAAGGTGTGGGAGTTTAAATACCCTTAAGGCTTCAATTTTAATAAGCTTATTTAAATTATCATAAAAAAACAGTCTACCAATCCCCAAACATATCAGTAATAAATCTTAGAGGCTTATGTTTAAGTTCATAACGTAGTCATATCTAATCACATTACAAAATATTTAACCAATAAGCGTATTTGAGGAAATGTTATGAACATATTTATTCAGTGTTGTATACAACATTGGTAGTATTTTGTATGCTATAATAATATTAGCATTCAATTGCATTATTGAAACTATCAGTTAGAGATATCAGTATTACATTCATTTGGTTTAGTGTATGCAATATGTAGTGTGCATGTTGGGTATGCATATATATGTTGCATTAATATGCAATTTGCAACCACAACACGTTTCTGTAATATAACCAGCTTCATTACTTTTCAACTACTTGCAATTTTTATTATTTAAAGTTTTTCTTGTTCTCTTTTTGGTAATAGTTTGCTAAGTCTCAAAGTAAATATAGCAAAAATTCTTAAAAAGGGAGTTTCCTATAGAAAATGTTAAATCTGTTAGTTACAATGATATCAATTAGTCTTTTAAATTTGCTAAATCACGCGAAGGATAAGAGATCGTGATTCATTTTCTAATTAGATGTCTTTTAGAATGATTTTTTGAAAAAAAATATTTTTGGGGAGAAATTTGTTTGATCACTTTGATGCTCTGTTTCTCTTAAAAAAAAAAGCAAATTTTTCTAACTTAGGTATATGAATGATCACTGATCGTGTTTCTTTTGAAGATATGATTTTGGATACAAAAAACTGTACTGTACTTGAATGTGTATTTAATACAAATGTTTTGTAAAAAAAATTTGCTGATTATGTATCATCCTTCGTTTCTCATGCAGAAAATCGAATTTTGGCTACATATGTATGTATATGAATAGAGTCTTACTCAAAAAATTATATTAACATCCATAGCATTCCAATAAATACCATTATAGCATTAAAATTCGACATAGACAAGTTTTTTAGGAACTAAAATCTTCTTGTACAATATTTTGAGCATCGACCCATAATTGACTGTCCCTTCTATAAAGGCCTTCCTCAGAAAATCAATTTAATGTACATTATTGACGAAAAATACTAGTCTAGCAAATTAAACTCGACATGAATATGTCTTATAGTAATGTAAATCTCTATGACAAATTTTATTAGGATTGATCCATAATTAGCGCATATAGCTGGCTCTAAGATGCATATGTAGCGATGAAATTCGACACAAGAAAGTTTTATTGGAGCCAAATCATTTTAAAAAATCATTTTGAAAATTCTTCTCAGAAAATGACTTTACCGAATACCAGTATAGTTATAAAATGCGGCATAAGCTAGTTTTTTAGAAACTAAAATATCTCTTATGGAGGTCTGTCGATATTGGATCCAAGCCTCCATATAAGGTCTGTCTTTAAAAATGATATTAATACTGATGGATAGCAATGAAATTTGACAATAGAAGTTTTATTGAAACCAAAGTCTTTAGAACATCACATATTGTGACATATTCTGAATGCAGATCCCAATAAAATGATTACAGTACGAGTTCCATTAAGGTTTTATTATGCCCACCATCAAAAAAGATGGGGGATATATTGATTTTGTCATTCCGTGTGTAACACATCGAAATATTGTTCACAGACCCAAAAAAGTATATATATATTCTGGGACCTCGTAAGATTCTTAGATGATCTAGCTATGTCCGTCCATATGTCTGTTGTTGGACGATAGCGTCCTCAAAAAAAGAGATATTGAGACGAAATTTTACCAAAATATTCCTTATTACTCAGAAATGTTTGGTATTGAAAATGGACAAAATCGGTCAACGATTTAACATAGCCCCATACAAATATACCCCCCGGAATATTGTGTAAAAGGCTTCAAACATTTACAAATTCGTTGTTTATTTAGCAAATGCCACAAAATTTTGCATAATTCAGTTTTTTGACTTCCGAAATTAAATTCTGAATGATGGCAGACATAAGACCATAATTGGCCCCTACGAATATAGCGATTGGACACGCTTAAGTTTTATACGAGACAATATCTTTCTACCAAATTTTATGTGGATTCGTCCATAATAGAACTTACCGCCCATATAAGGTCCCATTCAGAAAATTACTTTAACGGTCATTATTGGCGTAAAAATACGAGTATAGCGAAGAAATTTGAATATTGAAGGAGGCAAAACCTTTCCACCAAATTTTATGTGGATCGGTCCATAATTGACCTTCCCCCCACATAAGGTCCCCTCCATAAAATTACTTTAAGGCCCATTACTGACTTAAAAATCCACCAAATTTTATGTTGATTCGTCCATAATTGAACCTACCGCCCATATAAGGTCCCCATCAGAGAATAATTTTTAACGCTCATTGCTGGCCTAAAAAACGACTAAAGCGATGAAATTCGATATAAACATGACTTGTATGAACCAAGATCATTCTACAAAATTTTAAGAGGATCGGTCTATAATTGACTCTCCACTGTATAAGGCCCCTTCAGAAAATGACTTTAAAACTAAGTACTGGCCTAAAAATACTAGTAGATCTATAAAATTCGACATAAACTATTTCTGTATGAGCTAACATCTCTCTCCAAAATTTTGTGGGGTCGGTCCATAATTGACCGTACCCCCCATTTAAGGTCCCCATCAGAAAAATACTTTAGCACTCATTACTGGCTTAAAAATGCGTGGACAGCGATGAAATTCGACACTGATTAGTTTTATAGGAACCGAAATCTCTCTACCACGCAATATAAATTCCCCCTCCGAAAATGTCTACAACGCTCATTACTGGTTGGAAATTATACATAAATATGATTTGTATAAATGAAAATCGTTCTACGAGATTTAAGGATGATCGGTTCATAATTAATCTTATCCCCGTATAAGGTCCCCTTAAGAAAATGACTTTAACTGGCTAAAAATACGAATACCGCAATGCAATTTGATGGTGGGTATATAAGATTCGGCATAGCCGAATATAACACTCTTACTTGCTTTTTGTTGAAATTATTAAGTTTTAAGAACTATTTTCTAGATTTTCTATTTAAAACCAAATTTTATTTAAATATTTTACAGTTTGGTCAAAGCAGACACAAGGGAGGATTACGTGAATTTATGATTATTTAAACTACATAATTACAAGGTGCAAACATTATGGGATTTCAGCCAAAATTAATCATCATCATCATCCGTATAGGATAACAAGTTAGAGTGCTATATTCGGCTATGCCGAATATTAAATACCCTCCACCAGCAAGCTACTTTTTATTGAAACCCATTTAACTATCTAATTTTTAGATAACTTGGCAAAATTTTTGTTTCCTTATTGAGGGTACTAACATTTATGCATATGTCAAACTAATTTTAATTAGGTCGAGAAAAATGTATATTAATAGGCCAGTTTGAAAACATTTTAATATAATGATTAACTGTACACAGAACATACTCATTTTGAATTTTATCCGGATATAATCATTTAATTACGAATTAAGTGGTATTAAGTGATTTTCAGAAGTATACCTTATATGGGAGCTAAGACAACCTATGGACCGATCCGGAAGAAAAAATCCGTAGAATGATTTATATATACAAAATACACATTTATGTCGAATTTTATCCCGATAACTTTGATTGTTAATGTGCATTTGAGTAATTTTCGGAAATGGTCCTTATATGGGAGTTGTGACCAATTATCAACCGATAAGGGAAAAAATTCGTATAATGATTTATATGCCAAAAAAATTCAAGTCGAATTTTACTACAATAGATTTATTAATTAATGAAATATGTGCGTTTAGGTGATTTTCAGAAGTGAACTTTATATGTATAAGAGCTACGACCTTACACAAAACATATTTGTGTAGAATTTTATCAAGATATCTTTATTTGTTAATGAAATATGTGCGTTTAAGTGAGTTTTTTGAAGGAGCTATTACCATATATGGAACAATCCGGAAAAAAAATTGGTAGAATGATTTATATGCTCACAAAACATATTCAAGTTGTACTTTATCCAAATAGCTTTATTATTCAAAGAAATATGCGCGTTTAAGTGATTTTCGTAAGTGGACCCTCTTATATGGGAGCCTATCCGGAAAAAATTTCGTAGAGTGATTCATATAAAGACAAAACATATTTGTGTCGAATTTTATCAAGATAACTTTATTTGACAATGAAATATGTATTTTTAAGTAATTTTCGGAAATGGGGTTATATGAGAGCTATGACCAATAATGGACCGATCCGTAAAAAAAATTGGTGAAATGATTTTAATGTACACAAAACGTATTTTTGTCGAACTTTATCCCAATAGCTTTAGAACTCAATGAGATATATGTGTTTAAGTGATTTTCGGAAGTGGACCTTATATGGGAGCTATGACCAATTATGGGCCTATCCGGAAAAAATTTAGTGGAATAATTCATATTTATACGAAATATATTTATGTCGAATTTTATCACGATAGCTTTATTTGACAATGAAATATGTATTTTTAAGTGATTTTCGGAAATGGGGTTATATGGGAGCTATGACCAATAATGGACCGATCCGTAACAAAATTAGTAAAATGATTTGTATGTATACAAAACATATTTGAGTCGAATTTTATCCCGATATCTTTATAATTCAATGAAATATATGCGTTTAAGTGATTTTCGGAAGTGGACTTTATATGGGAGCTATGACCAATTATGGACCTATTCGGAAAAAATTTCGTAGAGTGATTTATATTTAGACTAAACATATTTGTGTCGAATTTCATCAAGATAGCTTTATATGACAATGAAATATGAGCTTTTAAATGATTATCGGAAGGGGGCCTTATATGGGAGCTATGACCAATAATGGACCGATCCGTAAAAAATTTCGTAGAATGATTTGTATGTACACAAAACATATTTAACTCGAATTTTATCACAATAGCTTTATTCACCATTGAAATATGTCCGTTTAAGTGATTTTCGGAAGTGGACCTTGTATGGGAGCTATGGCCAATTGTGGACCGACTGAGATCTGCGTTGACAGTATGATTTCTGTTCATATTACATTTGCATGTGCAAAATTTTGTGTTGATACCGATATATTTGAGGGAGTTATTAGCGATAAACTAATTTCCGGGAATATATACCTTTGTATGGGGGCTATGGGAAATATTGGATCGATTGTAAAGATTTTCAACATAATTGATCACTGCCATGAAAAAATAATGTGTGACAAAATTCATCGAAATATCTTTGGTAGTTTCTGAGAAAACTTCAAAAGAATGATGAAAAAAACGTAATTTTTTTGAGGTAGTCTGAAATTTTTACTCATAGCTTTTTACGTTGTGAACCGATTTTGCTGATTTTCAATACCAAACTGCTTAGGATAACAATAAATATTTTGGGTGAATTTGGTTGATTTCCTTTGCTTAGTTTTAACGTGAGCGTGTTTTACACAGACAGACGGACATAGCTAAATCGACTCAGAATTTCATAAGGACCCAGAATATATATACTTTGTTGGGTCTTAGATGAATATTTCTTGGTGTTACACACGGAACGACAAACTTATATATACCCTCTATCACCACTGATGGTGGTGAAGGGTATAAAAATACATATATCTAAAGTGTCATCAACAAATTTTCGGCTAAAAGTAACACTTTTTCTGTTAATACACTTTATGTCTCGGTTTCTTTTTTTCTAGGATATGTGTTAAAAGAATATAAATAACTAATAATATATCAGGTATAAGGATATTCTATACAATTGACTTAGAAATAAAAAATATTAATAAAAACTTATTTGAAAAACGTTAATTTACTGTATGCAATATTAAATGATACAGTGGTTTGATTAGAAATAGTGGAAGAGCATTAAAAATATGTTAATAAACTTTTTATTAAAAGTTAAATTGTCTGCAATAAGATTTTGTGCCTATAGAACTCATTTCCATCCAATATCACTGTGCTATCTTACACAATCCTGGGCGAAAAGAAACAACATGTATTTATTTTAACATAACATGTTTTTGTTTCTTTAAGAAAGAGAAATTGCAAATGACAGCGATAATAGCACTTTTACACATAAATGTCAGACTGTTTTCAAACAGCCCTGCAAGTCGTAGTATTTGTTACAAAATTTTGTTTTTACCAACAGTTCATGATTTTAACATTGAGCGGAAATTTCGATGAAGCTTTGACCCTACACAAACTATTATCACATTTCACACTAAATACGAATAAACAATTGGCTCTGAGATATTCAAATGTCCAATTTTATAAGATTTAAATCGACTTCTTTCTAGATTACTTAGAGCCACTAAAGTGAGGGTTGAATTTATATGTTTGATATTTCGTAATTCTATACAGTATTCCTCCCTTAAAAATTATCTAAAATTATATAAATTCTACCCAATCAATTAGTTGCACATATGGAAAAGTACTTTTTAGAAAAGGTACTTAAAAACCTTCTAAATCTGCCGGGGTTTGTCACTCAATTAAAAACAAATTTGCTCACTTATACATACATATATGGACAACTATTAAAAGACTGCATAAAATGTCTAACTATAGTTTATTCATTAAAACTTTAAGAGTTACATTTCAACAGGAATTTCTTCAAATCAAATGTGAAATGTATGCAAAAACTTTAAATGGCATAATCATGCATGACATTGCATTTCCGTTAAAAATCTTTACGATTTTCAATACCCTACAATAGCAACAAGAGTGTTGTGTGTTTAGTGAGGTTTGAACGTTTAGGGGTAAAACTAGTTATCTCTTTAGTGCGGCTTCTGTTGCAACTTTGTTGGGGTCTATAAAAGTAAAATCATCAGACTATTTCTTCAAAAGACTGAAAATAGATGGAATAACTTAGAAGTATGCAATGGGGAAGGAAGGACACTTGGTCGGAATCGTCGGCGGAATCTCTTGACATCCTATTAAATACTCATTTCCCCGGCTTCAAAGATGCAGACATGGAAATCGCTATTGAAAGTAGGACTCTATCGGGAATCAACAATAATATCATCTCCCACGATAGCATTTCGTGGGCGATTGATAATTTTTCCCCATTCAAATCATCAGGTCCTGATGGTATTTTGCCAATGATGTTACAAAGTGCAAAAGAATATATCACACCCTGGCTTCATAGAATATATACGCAAAAAGGTTAAGATCGTTTTTATTCCAAATGCTGGCAAAAAAAGTCATGAGTATGCGAAAGACTTTCGTCAAATTGGTCTTTTATCTTCTTAGCTCCAGACGATGGAGAGACTCATTGATTCATATATTAGTTAACGGCTAGGTAGCTCATCGCGGCTTTCAACTAGTCAACATGGGGACGATCTACAGAGACATCTCTACATAAGGTCTGAGTTATAGAAAGATCCCTCGAATTTAGAACATAGAAGGATACTTCAATAACGTAAATACTTCTGCAATTCAACAAGCTCTTGCTTATCTAGATGTTGAAGAGTATATCAGCAACTGGCTAGTAACTATGTCCTATATCCAGATAGTCACTGCAAGTAACATACTATGCACAGCTATAGTACGTCCTATTCTTATTTATGGATCTCTTGTATGGTGGACTTCAACTAACACGAAATTTGTTGTAGATTAGCTATACAAAGTTTAGAGATCTGCATGCATTGGAATAACATATCATGAACGTAGGAAATCAAGAACATATGGACATGCAAAGGCCAATTACCTCCAATTTTGAACCAACCATCCTATAATAATACCCCTCACACGGATTTTGATAGAGTTTTCAAAGTCAGATTTCCCTCCAGGAGCGAGTGGTGTATGGGTAACCTACAGAATCTTTGAAGATGGTTCTAAAACGAACTGTGGTGTTGGTTCTGGTGTCTTCTGTGAAGAAGTTGGGATAAGTATATCACACCGTTTTCCCAACAACTGTAGTGTCCTTCAGGCTGAAATATTCGCGATAATGTCAGCTTGTAAGTCAAGCGGCACTTCTCTCATTAAATTCTTATACTACCACTTCCGTATTAGTTAGACAATTCAAGAAAGACCTGCCAGTGCTGGGTCGCCTTTCTGACATTACCCTTGTTTGGGTCCCTTTGGACTATTACATTAATAAACAGTCAGATGAACTTACCAGAACGGGATCTGCTCTTGATCTCTACAACGCCGATCCAGTAGAAATCCCGTTAGGTTTTATCAAGAGTAGTATCCTCAGATTTCATCTTCAAAAGGCTGAAAATAGGTGAAATAACCTAGACACATGTAAAGGGACCAATATATTGTGGACCTCCTTCAATGAGAAACGCACAAGACTCCTTATAAACCGAAGTAGACGGGATTTATCGAGATTGATAGTAGTAATAACAGGGCACTGGGTGCTAGGCAGACATGCATGTCGGCTTGGGATACGCTTCAATGAACACTCTCGCAGTTGCAAAGACAGGGAAAAAGAAGAAAACATCATCTTCTCTGCGAATGCGTTAAGAGAAACCGTTTTCTTGACACTTACTTACTGTATCAAAGCTTAATGATATCCTGAGATTCTTCACTGCTACAAGCTGGATCTAATACTAAACAGAGTCTCTTCGACTCTACTTGACTGTTCGCATTACCACATTAATTAACCAATCAATGCAATGGGGCTAAAGTAATGTAGTCCTCTTTCAATGAAAAAACATAGTATGCAACTTACACCCCCTACCATGGGAAACAAAAATGTGATTAAAAAGACTTACTTTCAAAAGTACTTTATATCTCTAAGGTACAATATAATCGAACTTGACTGACTATACTTCTTTACTTCTCTACATTTTTTGGTTTTGTTCTTAACATTTTTCTTGTTTCTATATACATACATATGTATGTATACGTTCTTTTATTAGTTTTCACTCTTTCATACATACACCTATGCACACCGATAAAAACTTTTAGCATCAAAGACTAAACAATATGGACACACAAAAAATATAATAGTTTTCCATCCACATTTAAGTTAAAGAAGTTACAATTTCACAGGACTCAGAAGTTTTTGTGCAGTTGTATTATTACTTTATTGTACTTATACTTTTTGTTTTTATATGTTTCTTGTTGTTGTTTGTTGCAGGTTGTACTTGTTTTTGTAAACAAATACCAGCATACACTACAATACATAAGTTTATACTTTTAGTAGTTTTACACGGTATAATGTTGTGATTGAAATTTCCTTTTCAATTTGTAACGGAAACCGGAAGTTGTTAACAAACATTACAAGAAAATAAATTTTATGATCGTAGAGAGTAAATGAATAGAATAGAGAAATGTCTGTAATGAATAGTATGTGTAGAATAATTGAAAGCCTTGTTTAAGCATAATAATACAATCAACACCCTACAATTATATACATAGTTTCACTTGTCTTTATACATGTAAGTATCCTTTTGTGGGAAGCTATGTATTGCAGAATATTTTGTAATTATACAGTAGAACAAACGTTAAATTTTATTAAGATTTACTACCTAAAAATTTAAATTAAGTCAAACTTTACAGCGCACAAATATATGTAAGTATGCAGCCTTAAGCAAGAGTCACGAACAATGCAATTCTTCAACTTCAATAAAAGAAGCAAAATATAACCGAACCATTGGTTTTCGAACAAGAAATGTCAAACTGTTCATGTAATATATTTTGACAAATAGATAAGGTCTTCAGTATCTGTTAAAAATTTTTTAATTTCAGGAAATTTTTTTTATAATTTTATCGAGGCCAAAAATTATTGTATTGTGATTTCTGTGTAGATAACACGCCGGAAAAAACACTATCAGGCTGGGATCCTAATTACAAACCTCTCGAAACAATCAAAAAATATGGATTAAACATTCTTAGAGCACTTAAATTGCCTGTTTTGTTTTATGTTTGTATGCGTGAGCATGGGAATCTACGCAATTTGGGGTTGGAAATGGGGAGATTTTCGTGCATCATTTGTCCTATTAACAAGTGTTTTTTGCATTGTACTGCACAATTTCGCGTCGACATTTCCATTAACTATAGAAATGTTTATTAGGGGAGTTGTTGTTTCAGCTGTTGTATACAAGTTTTCGATTCCTTTATGTTAAATTAAAAAATGCTGGCTATTGGCGAAAGTTGCTTTCAAATTGCCTATACATATGAACTGCTAGGAGGGTAGTCCGAAAAGTTTTGCCTAACTATGTATGTATGTATGATGTATAGCGAGAATTTAGTTAGTTAGTTTGAACGGAGGATATATACATCAAATTCGAAGAAATATACCTAGGCCTCTTTCGGTCCTGTTGTGCGCTCCTTAACCAGTAGTGCCTTAGTTGGGAATTGAACCCACCACCTCAGGACATTTCATAATACCCTCGTTTTTAAATACATGTTTATGTGTGTCTAGGTATGTCTTGCATACATTACAAAACATGATTTATAGTACACTATATTGTGGCAGTATTTAAGCTACCATAGGATATTGCGTGCTGTCATCGTCTGTAAATGTAGTTTATTTTTATTAGTGGGCCTTCTTCTATCATATCATGCCTTTAACTTGCAAATGCATGCATGTAATTTGGGTTTATAGTACAATGTGTTGCATAGTTGCTGGTTGAGCACTTTATACTACAAGAAATCGGCAATTCATTATTTCGCCTTCTTGTTGTATTAAAGAGAAATCATTTTTCTAGTATTAATAAGAGAAAATTTTTTTCGAATTAGCGAATTAAATACATAAAAATTATTTTTTTTTTTTGGGAGACGCAACAGGCTTTAAAATTGCGATAAATTTAGGCATAAACGATTTTCGTAAGGACTAAAAGCTCTCTATCAAATTTTATGAGGATCGGCTCATAATTGACCCTACCACCCATATATAATACAATTATAGCGACGACATTCTACATAAGAACTAAAATCTCTATTCCAAATTTAATGAGGATCGGTGCATAATTATAACTATATAAATATAACCATATACGTATACCACTACGTGATAAAAGACAAAAAAAAAAAAAAAAAACAAGTAAGAGTGTTATATTCGGCTGTGCCGAATCTTGTATACCCACCATCAAATCATTGCCGAAAAGTAATGCTTCCTTATAAATAAACTTTGATATTTAAAAATCGATGCTTTTGTTATTATCAAAACAATTTTCTCACTTATTACATTTATGTATAATTTTACCATCATACATATTATGTATATCGATAGGATAAATTATGGACTGATCCTACAAAAATTTGGTGGAGAAATTTTGGCCCGAACAAAACTTGTTTATGTCGATTTTCGTCGCTGTACTTGTATTTTTAAGGTAGTAAAAAGCGCAAAAGTCATTTTCTGAGGGGGACCTTATTTGGGGGGAGGTTTGGTTTATTATGGGCCGATCCTTGTCAAATTTTCTAGAACGATTTTAGTTTAGGCCAGTAATGAGACAGATACTTCTTTTGGACAGTTATGAGCGTTAAAGTCATTTTCTGAAGGGGTCCTTATATGGGGGATACGGTCAATTATGGACCGATCCTTAAAAAATTTTACAGTGATATTAAGGTTCCCATAAAATTTGTTCACGTCTTCTTTAAGGCAGTTATGAGCGTTAAAGTCATTTTCTCAAGGGGACCTTATATGGAGGATAGGGTCAATTATGGACCGATCCCTATAAAACTTTACAAAGCGATTTAGGTTCTTATAAAATATGTTCATGACGAATTTCATAGCTATATATGCTTCTTTTGGACAGTTATGAGCGTTAAAGTCATTTTCTGAAGGGGACCTTATATGGAGGCAAGGTGAAATCGTGGACCGATATTGCCCATTTTCAATACCAAACAATTTACATCAATATTAAATATCTATGCAATATTAAATATCTGTGCATTTCAGTTTGCTAGCTACTTCCATTTGGATTCTATGGTTCTATTTTCAACAGACAGACAGACATACGGAAGGACGGACAGACGGACATGGCTAGATCGTCTTAGAATTTAATAAGGATCCAGAATATATACTTTTATGGGCCTTAGATAAATATTTCGATGTATTACAAACGGAATGACAAAAACAATATACCCCCCCCCCCCCCCCTCCATCTTTTTTGATGGTGGGTATAAAAAGACCCAGTTCCAGTTTTGCCCAAACCATATTCGGAATTTTGATTTACTCTCTGATATTCTAGCTCTTGTCATAAAGAACATGTATTGTCAACATATAAAAACTTAATTTTTTCGTTGCAGGTGGTAATTTAACATTGTGAAATTGCACTATTTTTATTAACGACACCTATACGTATACGTGTTGATTTTTTATTTATATTACAATTATTAAGTATACGCCTATTTTAGGGAAGCACTTAAATGAATGTAATAAAAATCGATTTTTTTTACAGTTTTTTTGCGATTTTGATCTTGAAGATGAAGTTTTTCTTTTGATTTTGATACACTTCAAAAAGTATAGGATGGATCTTCTACAGAAACTAGATTTTTTTAAACCAAAATTTTCGGAGCGTTATTGACCCTTATATAATCGTTTAAAAATTGTGATATTAAAAAAAATCGACAAAAATTACTATTTAGAAAACATTAAACTCCTAAAATCTATGTCCATTGACTATAATTTAGAAAATACGCTTTGATGGTGAGCAGGTTTTGTCAAGAAATTGTTAAAATATTTCGTAGTTAGGGATAAAAAAACTTAAATACTTTATTATAAACACATTTTTTAACATAACTCACTTCAAAATCTGTAGATGATGTTTTATTGCTATAGAAATGACTAGACATTTGATTACTAAACCACATTTGTTTTGCAAATTTTAGGTATTTTTGGATATTTTGATTTAGAGGTTGCAGAGATTTTACTCAATAACGCAAATGGGTCAACATTTGTTGTTTTCTATTAATTTATTTAAATTTATTTTCAACAAAAATAATTTGTCAAAAGAACAACCACAACAAATGTACATATTTTTAACAAATTTTGTAAATGTTATATTTTGTCATTTGGTTTTTGTGTTGATGTCAAATTGTTGAGTTGATTTTTGTTTAAAGATATTTTTTAAAGAGCATTTAAATATCGTAAAATATTAACAAATTTATTGTTTTATTCTTTGATTTAACTTAAACTATTTGCTTAATTAAACATTTGAAATTTGGTAGATAAATACAGGAAAATCTTTATTTTAATTAAAGGATTTAAGAGTGACCATAAGAACAGTTTAAGTAAGTTTATGATTTTCACTTTTCGTATACTTGTAGTAGAAAAGTAAGTAGTCCTTCCTTAGAATTCTACTTTCTTTTACAGTCATCAATAATCGTCCCAATCACATAACAATTCCTTTGGTCATTCTTAATATTTGACAAATTTAAATCATTTCTAACTATACAAAATCAAGAAAAAATCCCAATTAACATTTTACAATTTGGTTTATATAAAATCAGTTAATGCTAAAGAGAAGCAGGTTGCTGCATAAGTAGGTTATGCTTACAAAATGCCTTAAAATAGATTATAATTGTCTTAAGGATATTTTTGGTAAAATTTCTATGACATTACTTAAAATTTCCAAAATACCTGTATTTTAACATTCAAAGTAAAGAGGATAAGAATGCTTTAATAGCATACCCTACAAAATCTATCTACTCTGACTGCACTGAACAGGCAAGGGAAAAAAACCATTAGAGAAGTTGAAGTCATGTACATGGCACATATGGTGATTTCTAGTAATTTAGTTATTCATTTCTTCATTGATGTACGTATCATCCTTGAAGCATATGATCTATTATATGGGTATAGATCGGAGGTTTCTATGTTCTCAGATATCCTTTTTATAGGGAAATCAAACCCCTACAGTAGGATATCTAGTTAAATTGATAATTTTGCTCAGTTTGTTGAAGCTTGTTAGCTTTCTTACAGCCGGAAAGGCAGCAGAGTGTTTTTTCTATAAAAACTACTTCAACATTGATGTGATCATAGTTAGCTTATCGATCCACACTACCTCTTTTCAGATGAAATTTTATTTGATTTTGGAAAGAAGCAAAAACCTAATAGGACCCATCAAACTCCAAGCTTTTGAACTACCTTTGAGGGTCAGCCACCAACTTTAACATGCCAGTTGAATTGAATTATTTTCCCCAGTACATTGGATCATAGCAGCTCCTGATGTTTTATCTTTAATCTGAGACTTTATCTTTTAATTCGGAAAAAGCACCTAGAGACATATATGTATACTTGTTAGCCATTAATATGTCACTAAATAGTCCATACATCAGTTGTTTAACTAACTTTCTCTTCCCTCAATATCAGTTTCTTTTCGGATACACGCTCCTTTTCTCCATCCGTGGAGAGTGGAACTTTTTAATTCAGTTCAGACAAATACATATCTCGAAAAATTTTCTATTGCCTGTCATTTTCTCTCAAATTGAAAGTTTGAAATGATCTTATTCCGAAGTCAGAGGTGGTTGTAAATTTAGCGAAATCTATATCAAAACTATGATATAGGTCGTTTAGATCTGAATTTTCGTTTTAATTCTACTCAATTTGTTCGTGATTGCAGTGGAATGACCTATGACCCATGAAATTTTTGTATGATTTAAAGTTGAGATTATGGTGGTGAAGATTGTTGCAGTAGACTTTGAAAGTAATACCTTTAAGAAACGAGCATGTTGTAACACGCTGAGATACCATTCTCAAGACCGCAGAGGTCAGCAATGTCTGACCCATTGCCATAATGATACAATCGCCTGCGTAACACATCACTACTACTTTTTGTGGGATATCTAGTCTTACAGTCTTTTCTATAAAACCCACTTCAACATTGATGTGATCATAGTTAGTTATTTCAATCCACACTGCCTCTTTCCAGAGGAAATTTTACTTGATTTTAGAAAGAAGCAAAAACCTAATGGGACACAAGCTTTTGAACGACCATCCACCAACTTTAATATGTCAGTGGAATTATTTTCCCCTAGTACATTGGACCATGGATGCTCCTGATGTTTTATCTGAGGTTTTATCCTTTAATTCGGAAAAAGCACCGAGAAACAAACGTATGTACTTGTTAGCCATTAATATGACATTAAATAATCCATACATCAGTTGTATGGAAACTCAATATGAGTTTCAGCCACAGCTGAGTATGTCGTAACACTCTGAGATTACCATTCTCAAGACCGCAGAGGTCAGCAATGTCTGACCCATTGCCATAATGATACAATCGCCTGCATTAGACATTACAATCACTTTTTGTGGAGTTGTTTAGAAATGGAGTTGTAGAAAGGCAGATAGTATATATTTTAGCGATTTTGAGATTTTAGATGAGGATATTCTGAGATAATGTGGAAATAGCTGACAATGTCGAAAGTTTACGACAAGCCCAACACCTTTAGGATATTTTCACAAAAACGCTGCGCCTAAAGTCCTGTAAGATTTGCGAAGCAATGACAGTTAATGTTTTGGTGTCGTTGTGAAGTTTGCAAGCTGCTTTAGGAGAAAAATTACAGTAATTAGTCCCTTCAAACATGTTCTACTCTTGTCCGTATATAGCATTCCCTTAATTCTACTTGACTACAAACTCTTCTCCTTAAATAATTGTTATTATCTATATTACACAATTCCTGGTAGTCCTTGGGCTACAAGTTCCTTCTACTTATGATATTATGAATACTCTTACAACGGCTTTATGTGGCATGTAACTCTGTTGTTAAATTGAGACATTATCTATTGCATTGTCTAGGTCTGCTACAAATTCTTACACATGCACTACATACACACATTGCAGTCGTTATAATAGTTTTGATATACTAGTGGTAGTATAGATTGGTTTACTTTACTACTTGTGCAGTATGTTTCTTGTAAGATTTACATCATTCTTTTATGTTATATTTGATGATGGAAATAATATGCTGTAAATATATTGTTTGTACACACATACATATATAAATGCATACAGATATCCTTATGTAATTTTGTGTATATGGATGTCCATCCATCTATGCATCTGCAAGCTGTATTTCATTATATTGCAACATGAACAAATATAAGAAACATTTTTTGCTTTTACATTAATATTTAATATTTGCTTTATATTAATATTAAATATTTTTATTTTGAACAACAAAGCGTGTATATATGTGACTGTCTGTATATGTGCTAATATAATGAAAATTTTACAGTGTTGATTTTTAGATTTATTCAGAAAGGAAATTAACTGTAAGAAGCTATTTAAAAGTTTCAACGTTGTAAATTTGCAATTATTATGATCGCTTGATTTATCAAAAATTTTCCTCTATTCACCGTTTTATGTACGAGGGCGGAATGGTGATAATAATTCTTCTTATTATCATTTCTGTAGTAATATCAAGGCTTCGAATCTGGGACATGTCCATTCAGAAGAGACTCTGGTGCCTATGATTTAGAGCCTACTACTGGAAGATAATGCATTTGTGGGTCTCTTATAGTTAAATGGGTTTTATTTCTAAACTAATCAGCTGTTATCGCCGTAATTGCCTTTTGGCTGTCTGATAATATGTTAATCGTTGTTGGCGCTGTAGTTAATCTGATCCATTTTATGCTAAAGTTTCCCCACAACTGGTATGCTACCGGATATGTGAAGAACCATCCATTGTGTCCAGTATACAATGATGAGATCTTCCTACCCTAATTGTTGCAAGTGATGCAATTTTCTTCTATACAATTTCTTAAAGTGTACTAATATTATAATTATCAAATATGTTTATGCCACAGTATGAGTGTGTAAGTAAAAATCCAGCATTCCAATAAAGAGTTTATGTATCCGAATATGGCAATAATTTCTATTAACATCTAACCACTTTATTGGCTCTATTTCGTCACGAATGTGTCCCTTTTGTTAGCGGAAGAAGAGACTGACTCAAGTATTCTAAAGGATAGATACTAAAAAAAAAACTTCAGCGACACGTTTTATTCCCAATATATTGACTCTTTTGAACAAGATTTCTTAATGTATATTTGTAATCTACTAAGAAAAGTGTCCTAGTGTCATGGGTAGTCGGATGGCTAAGATTAATCCTAAATGGTAGATTAAATAGCTTGTTCGGGTCTCTCTCCGCAAACTGCTGGATCATATTTAACAACACACATAAACTTCTAATTACTTATTTATTTACATACAAGTAACTTGGTATTTTGTTAAAAATATGACTAAATATTAAAATATGACAACCTGCATCCTGTACAAAATATATGTAAAATTTTTCTTTCATAGAATTGATTTCAAAAGATATTTCTAATAACATTTCCAATTTGATATGTTGGAAGACCAACATCCTAAAATATGCAATGCAAGACATTTGCATATTTTCAGAGTTTTGGTCATTTGCAAAAATTAGCAAAATTACGTTGGATTTGTAATAAATGATTGAGGCAGTGCTGAAAAGCAATCACATAAATTTACATATTTAAGAATATTTAAACATTGCATTTTATTATTTTAAAATGAGTAATTTACATATTACGGCATTTAAACAATGATAAATGCACTTATTATTTATATACAATTAAAACCGATTAAAAGAAATAAATCAATAATGAGTTTTTGTAAGTAAATATGTTTTTAAACTATATAAAATTGCACTTTTTTGAAAAAGTATGGTAAATTCTTTCTAACAGCTCTACTTATAGGTACAAAAAATGGTATAGGTTATAGCAAGAACATATTTGATTGTTTAACGTGGAAGTTTTTTTATGCTTGTTCAGTTTCAAGCAAAAATTTAATTTGTCCAGCTAAATAGATTTTTTTTAGTACACTGGAATAACTTGGGCAATAATTTTTATGTTATCATTGTCAAATAATGTTAGTCAACACTGTTTGTACATTTGTTATACAACTAAGTTATGGTTTCCCTCTTCTATCATCACATATCTCAACACTTGAACAGCTGATGTCGTAATAAATATTATTGCGAGCGATAGTCAATTTCTTTACGTACAGCTTAT
>NW_023995152.1:0-7500 GCF_015586225.1 Lucilia sericata | reverse complement strand
TAAACTAACTAAACTAAGTGACAAACTAACTAACTAGACAAACTACAACTAACAAATAACAAACTAACTAACTAACTAACTAACTAACTAACTAACTAACTAACTAACTAACTAACTAACTAACTAACTAACTAACTAACTAACTAACTAACTAACTAACTAACTAACTAACTAACTAACTAACTAACTAACTAACTAACTAACTAACTAACTAACTAACTAACTAACTAACTAACTAACTAACTAACTAACTAACTAACTAACTAACTAACTAACTAACTAACTAACTAACTAACTAACTAACTAACTAACTAACTAACTAACTAACTAACTAACTAACTAACTAACTAACTAACTAACTAACTAACTAACTAACTAACTAACTAACTAACTAACTAACTAACTAACTAACTAACTAACTAACTAAACTACTAACTAACTAACTAACTAACTAACTAACAACTAACTAACTAACAAACTAACAAACTAACAAACTAACAAACTAACAAACTACTAACTAACTACTAACTAACTAACTAACTAACTAACTAACTAACTAACTAACTAACTAACTACTACTAACTAACTAACTTAACTAAACTAACTAACTAACTACTAACTAACTAACTAACTAACTAACTAACTACTAACTAACTCTAACTAACGAACTAACTAACTAACTAACTAAACTAACTAACTACTACTAACTAACTAACTAACTAACTAACTAACTAACTACTAACTAACTAACTAACTAACTAACTAACTAACTAACTAACTAACTAACTAACTACTAACTAACCAACTAACTAACTAACAACTAACTAACTACAAAGGGCCTAACGAGAGAAGATAGAGGGCTGAAAGTTTACATAAATATTCTTCATTGATAGGCACTGTTTGGTATTGAAAAAGGGTCCAATGTCTTCGCATAGCATGTTTGAGTTTTGCTGTAGTTTCATGTGGTATATAGTACATACCATAAAATAATATTTCTCTAGGAAAAAATGATTTAGTTTTTTTTTTTTTTATTTTATTACCTTCATTGAAAATAAATACTTTTAGAGCACTTCCTTTTTCTAGTAAAGGATAAACGATATAAATAATTTTTGAGGTTATTATTTATAAAGAAAAACATGATAATATTTTGAGAATATACCTATAAAGTTGAAAAAAAAAATCTTTAAGAAAAGAACGCTTGTAAAATGTATATTCTTTTAGTGTACTAATGACGAATTTCATTCTAAATTGTAAAGAATTTTCCATGGTCATCGATTTATGGACACGTAAAATAAGTTATGTGATCATAAGAAATTATTAATTTTTATAAAGTTTTAAATTTTTTGGAAATCCTCCATAAGTTTTGATGTTTTAGTAACATGTTAAGGTTTCTTTTTGCAAAAGACTCCTTAACAGAAATATTTTGAGAGACATACAGTAATCAAAAGACATGGAATAATGTAACTAGCTGCTGAGTTGAAAGTTTTAGCGTTTATCTCTAAATTGTTTTTGGAAGATCAGTTTTTACCCAAAACATTGGTGCAATATAGTTTATGATGAGAAACGTTGGGTAGTGAAAATTTGCAAAAATAATTAAAATCAATAAAAAATATAATTAATTAAAATATTTTGATCGATCAACTCAAAGCAGTTTCACAAGAAAAATTTAGAATACATAGTTCTTTCTATGGATTCTAACGAAACGATATTGAACATTTCAATGATTTTTTTTTAATTTTTCTAAACTATTAAGTTGAACTTACGGATAAGTGATATGTTATATACATATGAATTAAATATTTATCATACGCCATAAATACTTACGTACTGCTGGTTTGGTTTCAACCAAGAAATTAATTGAATAATTTTTTTTAAACATAATTCAATAAAAATAATTTAGCAATATTAAACACATGCCACAAACATTATTGCTGGTTTGGCTACAATTTAAAAATTAGGTGAATATTTTTTAAACCCCAATTTAAAAAAAATTATATACCCCCATCAAAAATGATGGGTATATTGATTTTGTCATTCCGTTTGTAACACTTTGAAATATTGATTTTAGACCCATGAAAGTATATATTTCCTGGATCCTTTTTAAATTCTAAGATCATGTTGTAGACACGATTTGGCCTAAACGAGATAAGCTAGAGAGCTGAAATTTTGCACAAATACTTCTCATTGACTGTTTGGTGTTGAAAATGGGGAACGATTTCACCTAGCCCCCATATCAGGTCCACTTCAGAAAATTACTATTACGCAGATAACTGGCTTAATAAAGCTCATATAGCAATGAAATTCGATATAAACCAAAACCAAAATAAGTTTGTAAAATTTTATGAGGATCGGTCGATAATTGAGCCTACCCCCCATATAATGACTTGAACGTACAAAATGCGATAACAAGTTTTATGACTTAAAACTTTTAAAAGAACTTATCCGGTAAAAATTTAGCGAACCTTTTTTACTACCGGGATACGTCATCGGAAGTAATAAAACAGTGTATGTGTTTGAAAGTAAAAAAATCAGGTTATACAAATAATAAGAATATTTTAATACTTATACTTTTTAAGAAATATGAGAGAAAATATTGAATTATACATAATTAAAGCATCGATTTATCTTTTTCTCTTAACGCGATTTGCGTGTACATTGATATCCTCTAGTGGAACAGCAGAAACGAGTGTTAAAGTAATTTTCAGAAGGGGACCTTATATGGGGGGTAGGGTCAATTATGGACCGATGCTCATAAAATTCGGTAGATAGATTTTGGCTCCTTAGGAGCTCCCTCATGTCAAATTTAATCGTAATATTCGTATTTTTATCCAGTAGTGGTCGTTAAAGTATTTTTCAGAAGGGAACCTTTATGGGGGGTAGTGTCATTTATAGGCCGATCCTCAAAAAAAAATTGGTACAGAGAATTTAGCTCGCATAAAACTTATGTGTGTCGAATTTCATCACTATTTAATTTTTAATTTTAAAGCCATTAATGAGCGTTATGGTAATTTTTTGAAGGGGACCTTATATGGGGGATAGGGTCAATTATGGACCGATCCTTACAAAATTTTTGGCTCATATGAAACTTATTTATGTCGTTATACTCGCACTTTTAAAACAGTTATGTCCATTGAAGCTGTTTTTTGGAGGTCCACTTGTATGGGGGCTATCCGAAAATGTGAACCGATATAGCCCATTTTCAACACCAAATAAACCTTATCAATAGGGAATATTTAAACAAACTTGCAGCTATCTAGCTCCTCCCATGTGGTCTCTATCGTGATTTCAACAGGCAGATGGAGGGACATGGCTTGATCGTCTTAGAATTTAATAAGGACCCAGAATATGTATACTTTTATGGATCTAAGATAAACATTTCGATGGGTTACAAACGAAATGCCAAAATCAATATACCCCACATCTTTTTTGATGGTGGGTATAAAAATCAGCAAGGAATTTGTTTTCCTATTGATTTTTATGACACACAGGATTTTGCAAACATTTCACACATTATGACTACACTATCGTCCACTATGTCCTAAAGGGAATTGTTATTTTTTGTATTTCTCCCTGAAACACTTTTCTTGTATAGTAAAAGATTTTTTCCATCTCACTCTCTTAAGTTCTAGGGGTACTAAAGGGGAATATACTTATCTAGTTCTTGTACTACTTGTCGTTTGTAAGAGAGTTTTGTTTGAAATATATAGAACAATCAAGACAGTTAATTACGTTCTCGACAAGTGTTTAAGCATGAGTGTTTCAGAAATGTTGATATAGACGAGTATTTGGTCTTTTTTTGATGTTTGATATGCTGACAGTGGTAGTGAATGCATGAGGTTTGATGTTTTGAAAAATGAAAATTGTGATTTTATTTTGAAACAAAGAAAAATTAATTTTCTTGCCCATATTTTGTTATAATTATAGGTAGAGTTCACTGTTTTTGAATAATAAAATCTTAGTTTGATATAATTAATATATTTATAGTAATTACACTAATACTTTTATATTCCAAAAATCGATTACTAACAATAAATTCTATGGAGTTTGAACTAATTGAAACAAATTGCACGACAAATAGTTAGAAAGTTACATTTATGTACATATATTTAACCAATAGTGTCATGATCTATTAATAATATTATGCAGTAGTTTTTTATTCAAATCAATTATACGTAACCTACTGCTAAAAGTATAGTACATATAAAGGGTTGTGATCGCATTCCTATCAACTTGAGAACGTTGAACAAAATTTTGAATAAAATTAATTTATCGAATAAATGAAAATCAGTTTAACTCCATTCAGACACAAAAACCATATAGAGTTTGTTTTGCAACGACAACGAATTTTAACTTAATTGGAATTTTAGATGACATATGTGTGAAGAGGATTTGAATGAATGAAACAATTATACATGAATGCACGGTTGGACACATAACTGCAGGTGTCTGTGATATGTAACTGTTTTCAACAGCCTAAACAAAAAAAATACACACAAAAGCATAAAAGTTGGGGGAGTCATGCCAAAAACATAGAAAACAACTGATCCTTTTGTTGAGTTACAATTAAAGTTACCAGCCGCATTGGAATATATAAGAGAAATCATTCTAAACCTTTAAAAAACTAAAAAGTTAGAGTGTTATATTCGGCTATGCCGAATCTTTTATATCCATCATTAAATCACTGCAATATAAATAAACTTATATTATAATATGGTAGAGAGATTTTAGCATAAAATTAGTTTATGTCGAATTGCATTGTGGTATTCGTATTTTTCGCGTTGTAGTAATTTTCTGAGAGGGAATTTATATGGAGAGGGGTTATAATGGACTGATTCTCATAAAAATTGGTAAAGAGATTTTTCACTCGCATTTTTAAGCCAGTACTGAGCATTAAAGTAATTTTCTGATGGGGACCTTAAATGGAGGGTAGGGTCAATTATGGACAGATCACAACAGATCATATAAAACTTAATTCTGTGAAATTTCATCACTATAATCGTATTTTTAAGTCAGTAATGAGCGTTAAAGTAATTTTCTGGAGGGGACCTTATATGGGGGGAAAATTCAATTATGAACCGATCCACATAAAATTTGGTGAAAAGGTTTTGGCTCCTAAGATACTTACTTATGTCAAATTTCTTCGCTATACTCGTATTTTCACGCCAATAATAAGTGATAAAGTCATTTTCTGAAGGGGACCTTATATGGGCGGGTAGGGTCAATTACGGACCGATCTTTTACTTCTCTAAAATTTCATCGCTATACTCGTATTTTTAAGCCAGTAATGAGCGTTATAGTTATTTTATGGAGGGGACCTTATATAGGGGTATGGTCCATTATGGACCGATCCCCATAAAATTTGCTGGAAAGGATTTGGCTCCTAAGATACTTATGTCTAATAATAAGCGATGTAGTAATTTTCTGAAAGGGGACCTTATATGGGCGGGTAGGGCCAATTATGGACCGATCCACACAAAATGTGGTAGAGAGATTTTGGCTCGTATAAACTTTACTTCTGTGAAATTTCATCGCTATACTAGTATTTTTAAGCCAATAGTATTAGTTATTTTATGGAGGGGACCTTATATATCGGTCCATTATGGACCGATCCCCATAAAATTTGCTGGAAAGGTATTGGCTCCTAAGATACTAACTTATGTCAAATTTCTTCGCTATACTCGTATTTTTACGCCAATGGTAAGCGATAAAGTCATTTTCTGAAGGGGACCTTATATGGGGGCAGTGTCAATTATGGACCGATCGAAATTTGGTAGAGAGATTTTGGCTCATATAAAACTTACTTCGGTGAAATTTCATCGCTATACTCGTATTTTTAAGCCAGTAATGAGCGTTATTTTTGGTGGGGACCTTATATGGGGGGTAGTGTCAATTATGGACCGATTCGCATAAAATTTGGAGGAAAGGTGTTGGCTCATATAGGAAATACATCTGTGAAATTCCATCGCTATACTCGTCTTTTTACACCAATAATGAGCGTTAAAGTCATTTTCTGAAGGGGACCTTATATGGGGGGAGGGTCAATTATGGATCGATCCACATAAAATTTGGTGGGGAGATATTGGCTTGCATGAAACCTATGTATGTCGAATTTCATAGCTATATACGTATGTTTATGCCAGTAATCAGCACGAATTTGTATGTTCATTTGTATGTTCCGATTTTGCCCATTTTCAACACCAAAAATTTGTGATGAATAAAAAATATTTTAGGAAAATTTCATCTCAATATCTCTTTTTTGTGGACGCTATCGTGCCAACAACAAACGGACGGACGGACGGACATAGCTAGATCGTCTTAGAATCTTACGAGGTCACAGAATATATATACTTTATGGGGTCTGTGAACAATATTTCGATGTGTTACTCACGGAATGACAAAATCCCCCCATCTTTTTTGATAGTGGGTATAAGAACATCGAAATGGAAATCGATTTTTGTAATTTCTTTTTAATATAAAATATTTGGTATAAGTTTATGTAGTTTACATGTTTTACCAAACTTAAGCTTCTCCAGGAATTTTTGAATTAACTTGGAGTTATTTTTAACTGGCCACTCTTTTAGTAAATAAATTGACAATATATACATACATGTGAGTAAGTGCCTGTCTCTGAATTTGTGATTATAACACTTTTTGAAGGTAAACAAATTTGTTGAAATACTATGACCAACAAAAAAAAGTACTAAATTGAAAATTTTCACACATGATTTTTCTTTTAACCTTTAAATATGGTTAGTATTTTTTTATTAGAATGTTAAAAACTTTGTATACTGTGTTCATTTGTTTACAAGCAATTGAAGCTTAAAGGAAATTGGAGAAATGAGGAGTTATTATTGCCGTTTTAGCTACAAAAGAACAAGTTATTTTGTCTTTGCCATCCAATTAGATTTAATGCAGAGGTTATCAAACCTATTTTCCGGTAGCTATTAGGCTCATATGGTCTTTCTCTGAATAAGTCCTATTTCTCTACTGAGGTCCCTAGCAACCTCTAATAACCCATCTTACGATAAAAATTTTCTTTTAAATGTTTCCAGTTTCTTTTCCTTTAGTTGCAATTTAATCATTTTTCTAACCATAAAAACTTTACACAAATCCAGTACAAACAAATATCTAAATAACTAATATCGTAATGAATAGAGAAGAGAGTTTGTATAGAAGAAATGTAAACTATTGTACATACATCACATGTGTTCGTACATAGCGCTGAAAAGACTTTGTTAGAAGTGATGTGCAACTACAGCTGTTGCTGAAACAGCATATTCACACAGCACAAACAAATAAATAACTTTTAAATTTCAAACATTCTTCTACTTTGTTACAGCAAGCGAGAAAAAATGTTGTTAGAAAATTTTTGAAATAAAAATTACCTTAAAAAGTACCGAAAATCCAAAACAAGAAACAAAATTTCTTTTATATGCAAACCGATTTCAATAAAATAAAAAAATAGATTCACTAACAACAATAAGAGGAGTCAGAAAGGCA